>NC_056731.1:1463933550-1464233550 GCF_019279795.1 Protopterus annectens | reverse complement strand
AAAAGGCAGGATCAGCCCTTCACAAAGGCAAACTGGGTGGGATCAAGTGTCTGCAGGTACCCAATATCGCTGTATATGAGTCCCATAATGAATCTTTCCATAGCTTTGCAGACCAGGCTGGTTAAGCTTATGGGGCTGTAGTTCCCAGGGTCAGTAGAGGTGCCTCCTTTGTGGAGTGGGACCACTGTTGCTGTATGCCAGTGTTCAGGTACATATCCCATAGTAAGGCCAAGGTTAAATATCAGTTTTATATGCGGTTGTATCTCCTCTTGGAGTTCACGTAGCACACATCCAGGGATACCATCAGGTCACATTGATGCTGTGTGTTCTGCTTTGCTGAGGGCAGCCCTCACCTGGACATCTGAGATGATAGGGAGGTTACATTCAGCTGTGATAAGTATTTCTATGTTTGGGGGAGAGGGAGGGGGGATATTTGCACTGAACCTGTCTGCCAGAATGTTGCCAATATCTGTGGGTTCAGTGAATTTTATGTAGGTGTGTACTAACTCAGAGCATATCTGAGGCTTTTGGTCCATGTGTCTAACAAAACTGAAGAAGGCCTTGTGGTTATCTATAGTGTCCTTGGCCATTTCCCTCTCAGAGTTGGCCTTGGATGTTGTTATGAGAGAACTTAGCTTATTACTAGTGCCGACCACAGATGCCTTCCCTTTATGTGAATCTGCTCTGTCCTGCAGTAGCCTCCTTCTATCGTTATACAATTTGTCTTTGGCTGGGGTCCACCAGACAGGATGCTTAACCTTTGTGCATAGGGTCTGGGTTAGAATTGTGTGTGCATGTTCCATGCATTCTTTGGGATGTCCGTGGGAAGCATTTGCAAAGGGGTCAGCATTGTGGGTTGTGGCTTCCACTGGCCCAGTGGGCTGCATGGATACCATCTCAGTCCTAACAAGTGAAAATCTGTCTATTCACATATATATCAAAGTAGTCTACTGTGCTGGTGGTGGTGGTGGGATATGTATATCCAGGCCGATTATTTTGTGTCCAGATCACACTAGTGGATGATGTTCCACATACAGTACCTTGTTATGAACCCCCAGAGTGAGGTGGTGCATTGGACCTGTCTCAGTGTGCTGACCGATGGGGCTTGGTACTATGTTGTATGGAATGTGGCAGGTATTGTTGCACAGGTGTTGGCTGAGCACTGATATCTGGCCATGTACATGTGTATCCACCAAGAGACACACACGTGCTACATATGGGAGTAGTAGTATATCACTACAGTTGAGTATCATGTATAGTATGTGTGCCATATTTTGCTGACATAGTTTGCTGATATCCTGTTTGTGTTCTCTTTCAGGGACATGGCGTCAGTGAAATCCTGCCTACTCTGCTGCAGAAGATGAAGAGATACACCAGAGCCTGGTGCGGGATTATGACATACTGTTTTCCCGCACCAGCCAGAATCAGCAGGAGAGGGCTGCACTGTGGCAAGACCTTGTCCGTAGGGTAAATGACATTGGCACGCATAATAGGACATATGAGCAGGTACGACATCACTGCAGTGATTTAATCAGAAATGTCCGTCAGCATGCGTCGGATATCCACAGGCAACAGGTCGCCACAGGAGGTGGGGTGGCCACACATCCCCCCCTCACCAGACTGGAGGGGCTACTCCTAAGTGTTGTGGCTCCAGCCCAGGAACATCAACAGCAACACACCTGCATTATGATGGAGGCTGGATCCACACAGCAACACGACATGGAGCGTGCAGGTAATATGCCATATGTACACTTGACTGTTCTGTACACTGTTAGTTTATGCATGTGTAAGGTGTGTCCTTGGTATGTAGCTGTCAACATAGTATGTAATTGTGCAGGTGTGATATTGCCAATATCAGCAGCTGACATGTGAAAGGCAACTGGTGTACTACTGAACTGTATCATACGCAGTATCAATGGCACAGTTGTGCCCACTGACATTAATCCCCTCATTTCTGCAGGTCCCTCCAGTGTTACAGCAAGGCAGCCCATCCATGCTGGTGAGTGTGTTTTAACAATACCTATAATAGTCCTGATAGTGCTAGTAATAATAGTGTAACTCAGTAGTGCTCTGTGTGTATACTGCGGGGTGTGCATGTGTGCATGTGTGCGTGTGTCCACGTGTGCATGTGTGCCTGTGTCCACATGTGCATATGTGCATGTGTGCACGTGTGCATGTGTCCACGTGTGCACATGCCCATGTGTGCATGTGTGCACATGCACATGTGTGCACGTGTGCATGTGTCCATGTGTGCATGTGTGCATGTGTGCATGTGTCCATGTGTGCATGTGTGCATGTGTGCATCACTGGTAACATTGTGTAGACATTGTAAACTGTGTTTCCTGTCTTCCTCCCACAGGTTCTGGTGCTGCTCTGGTGTCCTGCAGCAGGGAACCTGAATCTGGTGCCACAGGTACTGATAATGATGATATCTGTGTAATGGCACAGGAAGGTGTGTCAGGGTCCGTCATTGGTCAGCCAATTGACAGTACACAGCTGTCAACCCCATCATTGCGCACAGTCATCCTGCCAGTACATCCTATGTCACCAATGTCCCTAGGTGATGGACAGGATACAGTGGGCATTGACCAGGGTAATGTGGTATCTGTGGCACATGCTTCCCCACACAGCAGCCATGGGCAGGGTCCTGAGATGGTACCACACAGACAGTTGCCCATGGGTTCTCGTGGGAGCATCCGTGGGCATACTGCCTCTGGCAGATGTGCCCAAAGAGGTCTGTCAACCTCAGCTATGTTTCGGGCTGTCATGCAGGCACAGTCACATATGGAAAGGTACACCAGACAGGGTCTGAGGGAGCTGAGAGCATGTCGCACATCCATGACTGACAGTATGCGTGACATCGCGGATGCTATCCGTAATTTCACCGATGTCATAGACAGACATTGTGGGGACATATTACAGCAGTTCCACAACCACATGTCCATGAGCCAGGGCAATGGTGGACGGTTGCGGCATCGACGTGGCCGTATGCCAGCAACAGCAGCAGCTGGCAGTCAGCGCAGATGACAACAGGCCCGCGGATGCCCCCATAGTGCCAGCAGCAGCCCCAGCAATGCTGGGTCTGTGCTGTCATCAGACCGCCCCAGGAGACCACATGCACGTGGCTCTGGACAGTCCCAACAGGGACCTGTGTCCAGTCAACAAACTCCCACTTCTGATGACAGTACCCAGTCTGGCTTAGTACCGGATACGGTCCGTAGCACCCCTGCCAGGCACAGGTACCATGTCCGTGGCCACAGACACTGATCTGTATGACCTGCCAGGTGCAGTCTGTGGCTGTCCACAAACTCCAGTATATGGCAGCCATGAGGTGGAACTGTGTGCATGCATACACACATGCAAAATGTTAACACCTAGGGCTACCACATACATGCACACACTGCACCAACAGTGCCCCACCCTGTACTGCTGTCCCTCACCAACACACATACACATACATGTCAATTGGTGGTATCAGTGGCAGACTCAGGCATACCTAATTCACACCCTGTGCATATGATGAAACTGTGCCACCTCCTGCAATCTCCAACATCAGTGCAGGAACAGGTTAACATGTTGCTGATGCACAGGGTGACTACATAGAAGTGTATTACTAGTATCATGTTGGTAACAGTACAGTGTGCTGATATGATTGTGTGTATATCCCAGCATGCCTGATGCAGTAACTGTATGACTGTCCTGAATTGTTATCTACACCCATAGTAAGTACCATAGTGTAACAGCTGCACATTATTGCATACCGGTGGTAAGGATGTCAACAGATAGCCACATACATAGGTAGCACAGGGAGAAGCTAATGCAAGTAGTGATATGCAATGATGGACATGTACACTAATGGTGGCATGTTGCCCACAATGACTATGCAATGTGGATGTTTGCGCATGTTGATATGTGTGCAGTACCAATTTAATTTAAATTAAATTAAATATTAAATAATATCAGTTCTACCATGGACATCTGAGCTGTGCATTCCTGGGTACATGTTGATAGTGCCTGCATATTTGCACTGTTACCTACTGGAAGTGTTACCCCTTCTTTGTTGTACAATGGACTACTTCCAGCCCTGCTTACTGTAGCTTTGTTTGCATGCATGTTTGCTTGAGGTTCCCTGGAACACTGATTCCACCTGCAATGCAGATTTACAGAGCTTCTGTGGATTCCTAGTGACATCTGCATAGCGTACTATACGTATGTCAATTTTCCACCTGACAGAACGTCACTGTCTGTCCTGTTCGCATGTACGTTGCCTGTGACACATTGCATATGACTTACCTGGCATTTACCCACGTGTGCAGTCATATATGCCAGCGCTATGAAATCAGTAGCAGTACACCCACACATACTCACCTTCAGTATGTTGTTCCCCATTGGCCCTATGTGTTGGTAATCACCATGGCAATCACACTACTATGGTAGCATGTGCAAAGGTAACCTGTGAATCACCTCTATGGTCCAGTTGTGGTTTATGTGAGTCATGTGGCAATGTCACAGCTGCCACATGTATGCAGTCAACCCTCTCCCCTGGCCAGGAACGTACAACACATGTGTGAGATGCAACCACATAGCCAATCTGGGGACTGAGCACTCTGAACCCAGTACTGCCATACCCTGTCAGGTGGCATGACATACTACAGTGACTACAATACCAGTCTGACATAGACCCGCACTGACAGCAATCCGAACACACTGGGGCATACTTGGAGCCTCAGAATAGCATCCTGCCTGAGCATCACACACCTCCGCAGCTGGCACACAGGCATACGTTAAGTCAGAACAGAGCACATGCCACACATGGCACACACATCCCATGTGCCACACACTCACAGCCTGTAGGGCTACACAACACACCTGCTACAGATGTGTCAGGTACCTCTCTTGGCCACTGCAGTGGGGTCCCGCTCAACAGGCTGTACATGGTGAAGGTCACAGTGATATGCCCGTGGGGCACTATGGTCCACCACAAAACACATGCATACAGGTCAGTCAGAGGCATGGACACATATGACTCAGTCATTGTCCATGCCACTATGGATGACCTGAGACGTACCTCCCTGGACTACATGATAGGGAACATAGAAGGGCTCTCTCAGCATGTGGCACGGGCCAGTATGAGCCTGACCTTGGTTGCCATCATACCCTCACCAGGTATGCTACCACAATATGTAGGAAGGGTGTTCTATGTCTACATTCTGCTCAATCTCCAATGTCATTCATAGGGTATCCAATGGCTGTCAGCGTGTGCTTACATGCTAGGGAAGCCACAATGATTTGCGAGAGGCAGCTTGCACGTGACACCCATGGGCCATTGTATATTGGCGAAGCCCCTTGATACACACATAGTGCCTTTTGCTGCAGGACACAGATTACATAGCCACCTCCGCGGGTATCACATGGGATAGGACACTAACAGTAATGCTACACAACACCAGCAGTGTACACCGCAAGATGCATGCACTGGACACTGTCCTCAGCATGGTAAACTGCAATATCTGTGCAGTAACAGATTCCTGATTCACGGCTCACAGGTGCAACCCATCACTGCCAGGTTATACCTCATACCATGCCTGTCGTCCCCTACACATGTAACACACATGAACAGGGGGGTGGTATCTCAAGGCACCACAGATACACACACCTCCAGGTTGTTGGCACAGCACAAAGCATCAGGGCCTATCCATGAGCAGCTAACAGTGTGTTGGACTGCCTTCTGGTTCATAGCCTGGCACACACAACCCTCCCATACACAGGAAACCCACCTGTCCTCCCTAACAACACTGGGAATATGACAGTCTCTAGATATATGTCTTTATATGGCTGGACTGCATCCAGCCGAACATTGTGTGTGAGCATTACTGTAGCTACAACACACTAGCTGAAAGGTTCCCAGCATGTAGTCACTGAATTGCAGTGGAACAACATGTTACCACTCCCACAACAGGTGGGAACATGCAGCACCTGTTCATCGACTACATGTAGACTATATGGCCCAGACCAGATGTGTATCCCCTGCTGTTAGGATGATACCATATACAACTCACACTGTATATACACATACCGCATGCAGCCCCTGCACAGTAAGACACAGTCATAATGTTATGCATTGCAAATACCATTTATCCACTTGAGGCACGTGTCAGACATGGTAACTACTGAAGGTCACAGGTATATATGTGTATGTGTCACACACATACATCATGTGTGCATTGCCATTGCTGGTTTAAGCAATGTCATGCATTGTTATGAACAACAACCCACACATGGTCATTTTGTGTGACACAACCACACGTGGCAGTTGTGGGTTTCCAAAACATACCTATCTGTAGTCTGACAGTGGTAATAGACCCAGTAGCGGAGCACTATTGGCATTACTGGGCAATTAGCCCTGTTTGGCTGTACTGATAGTGTGGTGACATCACCTGTGTTTACTGGGGGAATATGCAGCATCTGGTGGATTGTAGTAGTTGCCAAAAGGAACTGTTTTCTCACACTTGCAATTACACACACCCTACTACTACCCCCCCACATGGTCATTTTGTGTGACACAACCACACGTGGCAGTTGTGGGTTTCCAAAACATACCTATCTGTAGTCTGACAGTGGTAATAGACCCAGTAGCGGAGCGCACTATTGGCATTACTGGGCAATTAGCCCTGTTTGGCTGTACTGATAGTGTGGTGACATCACCTGTGTTTACTGGGGGAATATGCAGCATCTGGTGGATTGTAGTAGTTGCCAAAAGGAACTGTTTTCTCACACTTGCAATTACACACACCCTACTACTACCCCCACATGGTCATTTTGTGTGACACAACCACACGTGGCAGTTGTGGGTTTCCAAAACATACCTATCTGTAGTCTGACAGTGGTAATAGACCCAGTAGCGGAGCGCACTATTGGCATTACTGGGCAATTAGCCCTGTTTGGCTGTACTGATAGTGTGGTGACATCACCTGTGTTTACTGGGGGAATATGCAGCATCTGGTGGATTGTAGTAGTTGCCAAAAGGAACTGTTTTCTCACACTTGCAATTACACACACCCTACTACTACCCCCACATGGTCATTTTGTGTGACACAACCACACGTGGCAGTTGTGGGTTTCCAAAACATACCTATCTGTAGTCTGACAGTGGTAATAGACCCAGTAGCGGAGCGCACTATTGGCATTACTGGGCAATTAGCCCTGTTTGGCTGTACTGATAGTGTGGTGACATCACCTGTGTTTACTGGGGGAATATGCAGCATCTGGTGGATTGTAGTAGTTGCCAAAAGGAACTGTTTTCTCACACTTGCAATTACACACACCCTACTACTACCCCACATGGTCATTTTGTGTGACACAACCACACGTGGCAGTTGTGGGTTTCCAAAACATACCTATCTGTAGTCTGACAGTGGTAATAGACCCAGTAGCGGAGCGCACTATTGGCATTACTGGGCAATTAGCCCTGTTTGGCTGTACTGATAGTGTGGTGACATCACCTGTGTTTACTGGGGGAATATGCAGCATCTGGTGGATTGTAGTAGTTGCCAAAAGGAACTGTTTTCTCACACTTGCAATTACACACACCCTACTACTACCCCCCCACATGGTCATTTTGTGTGACACAACCACACGTGGCAGTTGTGGGTTTCCAAAACATACCTATCTGTAGTCTGACAGTGGTAATAGACCCAGTAGCGGAGCGCACTATTGGCATTACTGGGCAATTAGCCCTGTTTGGCTGTACTGATAGTGTGGTGACATCACCTGTGTTTACTGGGGGAATATGCAGCATCTGGTGGATTGTAGTAGTTGCCAAAAGGAACTGTTTTCTCACACTTGCAATTACACACACCCTACTACTACCCCCACATGGTCATTTTGTGTGACACAACCACACGTGGCAGTTGTGGGTTTCCAAAACATACCTATCTGTAGTCTGACAGTGGTAATAGACCCAGTAGCGGAGCGCACTATTGGCATTACTGGGCAATTAGCCCTGTTTGGCTGTACTGATAGTGTGGTGACATCACCTGTGTTTACTGGGGGAATATGCAGCATCTGGTGGATTGTAGTAGTTGCCAAAAGGAACTGTTTTCTCACACTTGCAATTACACACACCCTACTACTACCCCCACATGGTCATTTTGTGTGACACAACCACACGTGGCAGTTGTGGGTTTCCAAAACATACCTATCTGTAGTCTGACAGTGGTAATAGACCCAGTAGCGGAGCGCACTATTGGCATTACTGGGCAATTAGCCCTGTTTGGCTGTACTGATAGTGTGGTGACATCACCTGTGTTTACTGGGGGAATATGCAGCATCTGGTGGATTGTAGTAGTTGCCAAAAGGAACTGTTTTCTCACACTTGCAATTACACACACCCTACTACTACCCCCCCACATGGTCATTTTGTGTGACACAACCACACGTGGCAGTTGTGGGTTTCCAAAACATACCTATCTGTAGTCTGACAGTGGTAATAGACCCAGTAGCGGAGCGCACTATTGGCATTACTGGGCAATTAGCCCTGTTTGGCTGTACTGATAGTGTGGTGACATCACCTGTGTTTACTGGGGGAATATGCAGCATCTGGTGGATTGTAGTAGTTGCCAAAAGGAACTGTTTTCTCACACTTGCAATTACACACACCCTACTACTACCCCCACATGGTCATTTTGTGACACAACCACACGTGGCAGTTGTGGGTTTCCAAAACATACCTATCTGTAGTCTGACAGTGGTAATAGACCCAGTAGCGGAGCACTATTGGCATTACTGGGCAATTAGCCCTGTTTGGCTGTACTGATAGTGTGGTGACATCACCTGTGTTTACTGGGGGAATATGCAGCATCTGGTGGATTGTAGTAGTTGCCAAAAGGAACTGTTTTCTCACACTTGCAATTACACACACCCTACTACTACCCCCCCACATGGTCATTTTGTGTGACACAACCACACGTGGCAGTTGTGGGTTTCCAAAACATACCTATCTGTAGTCTGACAGTGGTAATAGACCCAGTAGCGGAGCGCACTATTGGCATTACTGGGCAATTAGCCCTGTTTGGCTGTACTGATAGTGTGGTGACATCACCTGTGTTTACTGGGGGAATATGCAGCATCTGGTGGATTGTAGTAGTTGCCAAAAGGAACTGTTTTCTCACACTTGCAATTACACACACCCTACTACTACCCCCCACATGGTCATTTTGTGTGACACAACCACACGTGGCAGTTGTGGGTTTCCAAAACATACCTATCTGTAGTCTGACAGTGGTAATAGACCCAGTAGCGGAGCGCACTATTGGCATTACTGGGCAATTAGCCCTGTTTGGCTGTACTGATAGTGTGGTGACATCACCTGTGTTTACTGGGGGAATATGCAGCATCTGGTGGATTGTAGTAGTTGCCAAAAGGAACTGTTTTCTCACACTTGCAATTACACACACCCTACTACTACCCCCACATGGTCATTTTGTGTGACACAACCACACGTGGCAGTTGTGGGTTTCCAAAACATACCTATCTGTAGTCTGACAGTGGTAATAGACCCAGTAGCGGAGCGCACTATTGGCATTACTGGGCAATTAGCCCTGTTTGGCTGTACTGATAGTGTGGTGACATCACCTGTGTTTACTGGGGGAATATGCAGCATCTGGTGGATTGTAGTAGTTGCCAAAAGGAACTGTTTTCTCACACTTGCAATTACACACACCCTACTACTACCCCCCCACATGGTCATTTTGTGTGACACAACCACACGTGGCAGTTGTGGGTTTCCAAAACATACCTATCTGTAGTCTGACAGTGGTAATAGACCCAGTAGCGGAGCACTATTGGCATTACTGGGCAATTAGCCCTGTTTGGCTGTACTGATAGTGTGGTGACATCACCTGTGTTTACTGGGGGAATATGCAGCATCTGGTGGATTGTAGTAGTTGCCAAAAGGAACTGTTTTCTCACACTTGCAATTACACACACCCTACTACTACCCCCCCACATGGTCATTTTGTGTGACACAACCACACGTGGCAGTTGTGGGTTTCCAAAACATACCTATCTGTAGTCTGACAGTGGTAATAGACCCAGTAGCGGAGCGCACTATTGGCATTACTGGGCAATTAGCCCTGTTTGGCTGTACTGATAGTGTGGTGACATCACCTGTGTTTACTGGGGGAATATGCAGCATCTGGTGGATTGTAGTAGTTGCCAAAAGGAACTGTTTTCTCACACTTGCAATTACACACACCCTACTACTACCCCCACATGGTCATTTTGTGTGACACAACCACACGTGGCAGTTGTGGGTTTCCAAAACATACCTATCTGTAGTCTGACAGTGGTAATAGACCCAGTAGCGGAGCACTATTGGCATTACTGGGCAATTAGCCCTGTTTGGCTGTACTGATAGTGTGGTGACATCACCTGTGTTTACTGGGGGAATATGCAGCATCTGGTGGATTGTAGTAGTTGCCAAAAGGAACTGTTTTCTCACACTTGCAATTACACACACCCTACTACTACCCCCCCACATGGTCATTTTGTGTGACACAACCACACGTGGCAGTTGTGGGTTTCCAAAACATACCTATCTGTAGTCTGACAGTGGTAATAGACCCAGTAGCGGAGCGCACTATTGGCATTACTGGGCAATTAGCCCTGTTTGGCTGTACTGATAGTGTGGTGACATCACCTGTGTTTACTGGGGGAATATGCAGCATCTGGTGGATTGTAGTAGTTGCCAAAAGGAACTGTTTTCTCACACTTGCAATTACACACACCCTACTACTACCCCCACATGGTCATTTTGTGTGACACAACCACACGTGGCAGTTGTGGGTTTCCAAAACATACCTATCTGTAGTCTGACAGTGGTAATAGACCCAGTAGCGGAGCGCACTATTGGCATTACTGGGCAATTAGCCCTGTTTGGCTGTACTGATAGTGTGGTGACATCACCTGTGTTTACTGGGGGAATATGCAGCATCTGGTGGATTGTAGTAGTTGCCAAAAGGAACTGTTTTCTCACACTTGCAATTACACACACCCTACTACTACCCCCACATGGTCATTTTGTGTGACACAACCACACGTGGCAGTTGTGGGTTTCCAAAACATACCTATCTGTAGTCTGACAGTGGTAATAGACCCAGTAGCGGAGCGCACTATTGGCATTACTGGGCAATTAGCCCTGTTTGGCTGTACTGATAGTGTGGTGACATCACCTGTGTTTACTGGGGGAATATGCAGCATCTGGTGGATTGTAGTAGTTGCCAAAAGGAACTGTTTTCTCACACTTGCAATTACACACACCCTACTACTACCCCCCCACATGGTCATTTTGTGTGACACAACCACACGTGGCAGTTGTGGGTTTCCAAAACATACCTATCTGTAGTCTGACAGTGGTAATAGACCCAGTAGCGGAGCGCACTATTGGCATTACTGGGCAATTAGCCCTGTTTGGCTGTACTGATAGTGTGGTGACATCACCTGTGTTTACTGGGGGAATATGCAGCATCTGGTGGATTGTAGTAGTTGCCAAAAGGAACTGTTTTCTCACACTTGCAATTACACACACCCTACTACTACCCCCACATGGTCATTTTGTGTGACACAACCACACGTGGCAGTTGTGGGTTTCCAAAACATACCTATCTGTAGTCTGACAGTGGTAATAGACCCAGTAGCGGAGCACTATTGGCATTACTGGGCAATTAGCCCTGTTTGGCTGTACTGATAGTGTGGTGACATCACCTGTGTTTACTGGGGGAATATGCAGCATCTGGTGGATTGTAGTAGTTGCCAAAAGGAACTGTTTTCTCACACTTGCAATTACACACACCCTACTACTACCCCCCCACATGGTCATTTTGTGTGACACAACCACACGTGGCAGTTGTGGGTTTCCAAAACATACCTATCTGTAGTCTGACAGTGGTAATAGACCCAGTAGCGGAGCGCACTATTGGCATTACTGGGCAATTAGCCCTGTTTGGCTGTACTGATAGTGTGGTGACATCACCTGTGTTTACTGGGGGAATATGCAGCATCTGGTGGATTGTAGTAGTTGCCAAAAGGAACTGTTTTCTCACACTTGCAATTACACACACCCTACTACTACCCCCACATGGTCATTTTGTGTGACACAACCACACGTGGCAGTTGTGGGTTTCCAAAACATACCTATCTGTAGTCTGACAGTGGTAATAGACCCAGTAGCGGAGCGCACTATTGGCATTACTGGGCAATTAGCCCTGTTTGGCTGTACTGATAGTGTGGTGACATCACCTGTGTTTACTGGGGGAATATGCAGCATCTGGTGGATTGTAGTAGTTGCCAAAAGGAACTGTTTTCTCACACTTGCAATTACACACACCCTACTACTACCCCCCCACATGGTCATTTTGTGTGACACAACCACACGTGGCAGTTGTGGGTTTCCAAAACATACCTATCTGTAGTCTGACAGTGGTAATAGACCCAGTAGCGGAGCGCACTATTGGCATTACTGGGCAATTAGCCCTGTTTGGCTGTACTGATAGTGTGGTGACATCACCTGTGTTTACTGGGGGAATATGCAGCATCTGGTGGATTGTAGTAGTTGCCAAAAGGAACTGTTTTCTCACACTTGCAATTACACACACCCTACTACTACCCCCACATGGTCATTTTGTGTGACACAACCACACGTGGCAGTTGTGGGTTTCCAAAACATACCTATCTGTAGTCTGACAGTGGTAATAGACCCAGTAGCGGAGCGCACTATTGGCATTACTGGGCAATTAGCCCTGTTTGGCTGTACTGATAGTGTGGTGACATCACCTGTGTTTACTGGGGGAATATGCAGCATCTGGTGGATTGTAGTAGTTGCCAAAAGGAACTGTTTTCTCACACTTGCAATTACACACACCCTACTACTACCCCCCCACATGGTCATTTTGTGTGACACAACCACACGTGGCAGTTGTGGGTTTCCAAAACATACCTATCTGTAGTCTGACAGTGGTAATAGACCCAGTAGCGGAGCGCACTATTGGCATTACTGGGCAATTAGCCCTGTTTGGCTGTACTGATAGTGTGGTGACATCACCTGTGTTTACTGGGGGAATATGCAGCATCTGGTGGATTGTAGTAGTTGCCAAAAGGAACTGTTTTCTCACACTTGCAATTACACACACCCTACTACTACCCCCACATGGTCATTTTGTGTGACACAACCACACGTGGCAGTTGTGGGTTTCCAAAACATACCTATCTGTAGTCTGACAGTGGTAATAGACCCAGTAGCGGAGCGCACTATTGGCATTACTGGGCAATTAGCCCTGTTTGGCTGTACTGATAGTGTGGTGACATCACCTGTGTTTACTGGGGGAATATGCAGCATCTGGTGGATTGTAGTAGTTGCCAAAAGGAACTGTTTTCTCACACTTGCAATTACACACACCCTACTACTACCCCCCCACATGGTCATTTTGTGTGACACAACCACACGTGGCAGTTGTGGGTTTCCAAAACATACCTATCTGTAGTCTGACAGTGGTAATAGACCCAGTAGCGGAGCGCACTATTGGCATTACTGGGCAATTAGCCCTGTTTGGCTGTACTGATAGTGTGGTGACATCACCTGTGTTTACTGGGGGAATATGCAGCATCTGGTGGATTGTAGTAGTTGCCAAAAGGAACTGTTTTCTCACACTTGCAATTACACACACCCTACTACTACCCCCCCACATGGTCATTTTGTGTGACACAACCACACGTGGCAGTTGTGGGTTTCCAAAACATACCTATCTGTAGTCTGACAGTGGTAATAGACCCAGTAGCGGAGCGCACTATTGGCATTACTGGGCAATTAGCCCTGTTTGGCTGTACTGATAGTGTGGTGACATCACCTGTGTTTACTGGGGGAATATGCAGCATCTGGTGGATTGTAGTAGTTGCCAAAAGGAACTGTTTTCTCACACTTGCAATTACACACACCCTACTACTACCCCCCCACATGGTCATTTTGTGTGACACAACCACACGTGGCAGTTGTGGGTTTCCAAAACATACCTATCTGTAGTCTGACAGTGGTAATAGACCCAGTAGCGGAGCGCACTATTGGCATTACTGGGCAATTAGCCCTGTTTGGCTGTACTGATAGTGTGGTGACATCACCTGTGTTTACTGGGGGAATATGCAGCATCTGGTGGATTGTAGTAGTTGCCAAAAGGAACTGTTTTCTCACACTTGCAATTACACACACCCTACTACTACCCCCCACATGGTCATTTTGTGTGACACAACCACACGTGGCAGTTGTGGGTTTCCAAAACATACCTATCTGTAGTCTGACAGTGGTAATAGACCCAGTAGCGGAGCGCACTATTGGCATTACTGGGCAATTAGCCCTGTTTGGCTGTACTGATAGTGTGGTGACATCACCTGTGTTTACTGGGGGAATATGCAGCATCTGGTGGATTGTAGTAGTTGCCAAAAGGAACTGTTTTCTCACACTTGCAATTACACACACCCTACTACCCCCACATGGTCATTTTGTGTGACACAACCACACGTGGCAGTTGTGGGTTTCCAAAACATACCTATCTGTAGTCTGACAGTGGTAATAGACCCAGTAGCGGAGCACTATTGGCATTACTGGGCAATTAGCCCTGTTTGGCTGTACTGATAGTGTGGTGACATCACCTGTGTTTACTGGGGGAATATGCAGCATCTGGTGGATTGTAGTAGTTGCCAAAAGGAACTGTTTTCTCACACTTGCAATTACACACACCCTACTACTACCCCCACATGGTCATTTTGTGTGACACAACCACACGTGGCAGTTGTGGGTTTCCAAAACATACCTATCTGTAGTCTGACAGTGGTAATAGACCCAGTAGCGGAGCACTATTGGCATTACTGGGCAATTAGCCCTGTTTGGCTGTACTGATAGTGTGGTGACATCACCTGTGTTTACTGGGGGAATATGCAGCATCTGGTGGATTGTAGTAGTTGCCAAAAGGAACTGTTTTCTCACACTTGCAATTACACACACCCTACTACTACCCCCCCACATGGTCATTTTGTGTGACACAACCACACGTGGCAGTTGTGGGTTTCCAAAACATACCTATCTGTAGTCTGACAGTGGTAATAGACCCAGTAGCGGAGCGCACTATTGGCATTACTGGGCAATTAGCCCTGTTTGGCTGTACTGATAGTGTGGTGACATCACCTGTGTTTACTGGGGGAATATGCAGCATCTGGTGGATTGTAGTAGTTGCCAAAAGGAACTGTTTTCTCACACTTGCAATTACACACACCCTACTACTACCCCCACATGGTCATTTTGTGTGACACAACCACACGTGGCAGTTGTGGGTTTCCAAAACATACCTATCTGTAGTCTGACAGTGGTAATAGACCCAGTAGCGGAGCGCACTATTGGCATTACTGGGCAATTAGCCCTGTTTGGCTGTACTGATAGTGTGGTGACATCACCTGTGTTTACTGGGGGAATATGCAGCATCTGGTGGATTGTAGTAGTTGCCAAAAGGAACTGTTTTCTCACACTTGCAATTACACACACCCTACTACTACTACCCCCACATGGTCATTTTGTGTGACACAACCACACGTGGCAGTTGTGGGTTTCCAAAACATACCTATCTGTAGTCTGACAGTGGTAATAGACCCAGTAGCGGAGCGCACTATTGGCATTACTGGGCAATTAGCCCTGTTTGGCTGTACTGATAGTGTGGTGACATCACCTGTGTTTACTGGGGGAATATGCAGCATCTGGTGGATTGTAGTAGTTGCCAAAAGGAACTGTTTTCTCACACTTGCAATTACACACACCCTACTACTACCCCCCCACATGGTCATTTTGTGTGACACAACCACACGTGGCAGTTGTGGGTTTCCAAAACATACCTATCTGTAGTCTGACAGTGGTAATAGACCCAGTAGCGGAGCGCACTATTGGCATTACTGGGCAATTAGCCCTGTTTGGCTGTACTGATAGTGTGGTGACATCACCTGTGTTTACTGGGGGAATATGCAGCATCTGGTGGATTGTAGTAGTTGCCAAAAGGAACTGTTTTCTCACACTTGCAATTACACACACCCTACTACTACCCCCACATGGTCATTTTGTGTGACACAACCACACGTGGCAGTTGTGGGTTTCCAAAACATACCTATCTGTAGTCTGACAGTGGTAATAGACCCAGTAGCGGAGCGCACTATTGGCATTACTGGGCAATTAGCCCTGTTTGGCTGTACTGATAGTGTGGTGACATCACCTGTGTTTACTGGGGGAATATGCAGCATCTGGTGGATTGTAGTAGTTGCCAAAAGGAACTGTTTTCTCACACTTGCAATTACACACACCCTACTACTACCCCCCCACATGGTCATTTTGTGTGACACAACCACACGTGGCAGTTGTGGGTTTCCAAAACATACCTATCTGTAGTCTGACAGTGGTAATAGACCCAGTAGCGGAGCGCACTATTGGCATTACTGGGCAATTAGCCCTGTTTGGCTGTACTGATAGTGTGGTGACATCACCTGTGTTTACTGGGGGAATATGCAGCATCTGGTGGATTGTAGTAGTTGCCAAAAGGAACTGTTTTCTCACACTTGCAATTACACACACCCTACTACTACCCCCCCACATGGTCATTTTGTGTGACACAACCACACGTGGCAGTTGTGGGTTTCCAAAACATACCTATCTGTAGTCTGACAGTGGTAATAGACCCAGTAGCGGAGCACTATTGGCATTACTGGGCAATTAGCCCTGTTTGGCTGTACTGATAGTGTGGTGACATCACCTGTGTTTACTGGGGGAATATGCAGCATCTGGTGGATTGTAGTAGTTGCCAAAAGGAACTGTTTTCTCACACTTGCAATTACACACACCCTACTACTACCCCCCCACATGGTCATTTTGTGTGACACAACCACACGTGGCAGTTGTGGGTTTCCAAAACATACCTATCTGTAGTCTGACAGTGGTAATAGACCCAGTAGCGGAGCGCACTATTGGCATTACTGGGCAATTAGCCCTGTTTGGCTGTACTGATAGTGTGGTGACATCACCTGTGTTTACTGGGGGAATATGCAGCATCTGGTGGATTGTAGTAGTTGCCAAAAGGAACTGTTTTCTCACACTTGCAATTACACACACCCTACTACTACCCCCACATGGTCATTTTGTGTGACACAACCACACGTGGCAGTTGTGGGTTTCCAAAACATACCTATCTGTAGTCTGACAGTGGTAATAGACCCAGTAGCGGAGCACTATTGGCATTACTGGGCAATTAGCCCTGTTTGGCTGTACTGATAGTGTGGTGACATCACCTGTGTTTACTGGGGGAATATGCAGCATCTGGTGGATTGTAGTAGTTGCCAAAAGGAACTGTTTTCTCACACTTGCAATTACACACACCCTACTACTACCCCCCCACATGGTCATTTTGTGTGACACAACCACACGTGGCAGTTGTGGGTTTCCAAAACATACCTATCTGTAGTCTGACAGTGGTAATAGACCCAGTAGCGGAGCGCACTATTGGCATTACTGGGCAATTAGCCCTGTTTGGCTGTACTGATAGTGTGGTGACATCACCTGTGTTTACTGGGGGAATATGCAGCATCTGGTGGATTGTAGTAGTTGCCAAAAGGAACTGTTTTCTCACACTTGCAATTACACACACCCTACTACTACCCCCACATGGTCATTTTGTGTGACACAACCACACGTGGCAGTTGTGGGTTTCCAAAACATACCTATCTGTAGTCTGACAGTGGTAATAGACCCAGTAGCGGAGCGCACTATTGGCATTACTGGGCAATTAGCCCTGTTTGGCTGTACTGATAGTGTGGTGACATCACCTGTGTTTACTGGGGGAATATGCAGCATCTGGTGGATTGTAGTAGTTGCCAAAAGGAACTGTTTTCTCACACTTGCAATTACACACACCCTACTACTACCCCCCCACATGGTCATTTTGTGTGACACAACCACACGTGGCAGTTGTGGGTTTCCAAAACATACCTATCTGTAGTCTGACAGTGGTAATAGACCCAGTAGCGGAGCGCACTATTGGCATTACTGGGCAATTAGCCCTGTTTGGCTGTACTGATAGTGTGGTGACATCACCTGTGTTTACTGGGGGAATATGCAGCATCTGGTGGATTGTAGTAGTTGCCAAAAGGAACTGTTTTCTCACACTTGCAATTACACACACCCTACTACTACCCCCCCACATGGTCATTTTGTGTGACACAACCACACGTGGCAGTTGTGGGTTTCCAAAACATACCTATCTGTAGTCTGACAGTGGTAATAGACCCAGTAGCGGAGCACTATTGGCATTACTGGGCAATTAGCCCTGTTTGGCTGTACTGATAGTGTGGTGACATCACCTGTGTTTACTGGGGGAATATGCAGCATCTGGTGGATTGTAGTAGTTGCCAAAAGGAACTGTTTTCTCACACTTGCAATTACACACACCCTACTACTACCCCCCCACATGGTCATTTTGTGTGACACAACCACACGTGGCAGTTGTGGGTTTCCAAAACATACCTATCTGTAGTCTGACAGTGGTAATAGACCCAGTAGCGGAGCGCACTATTGGCATTACTGGGCAATTAGCCCTGTTTGGCTGTACTGATAGTGTGGTGACATCACCTGTGTTTACTGGGGGAATATGCAGCATCTGGTGGATTGTAGTAGTTGCCAAAAGGAACTGTTTTCTCACACTTGCAATTACACACACCCTACTACTACCCCCACATGGTCATTTTGTGTGACACAACCACACGTGGCAGTTGTGGGTTTCCAAAACATACCTATCTGTAGTCTGACAGTGGTAATAGACCCAGTAGCGGAGCGCACTATTGGCATTACTGGGCAATTAGCCCTGTTTGGCTGTACTGATAGTGTGGTGACATCACCTGTGTTTACTGGGGGAATATGCAGCATCTGGTGGATTGTAGTAGTTGCCAAAAGGAACTGTTTTCTCACACTTGCAATTACACACACCCTACTACTACCCCCCCACATGGTCATTTTGTGTGACACAACCACACGTGGCAGTTGTGGGTTTCCAAAACATACCTATCTGTAGTCTGACAGTGGTAATAGACCCAGTAGCGGAGCGCACTATTGGCATTACTGGGCAATTAGCCCTGTTTGGCTGTACTGATAGTGTGGTGACATCACCTGTGTTTACTGGGGGAATATGCAGCATCTGGTGGATTGTAGTAGTTGCCAAAAGGAACTGTTTTCTCACACTTGCAATTACACACACCCTACTACTACCCCCCCACATGGTCATTTTGTGTGACACAACCACACGTGGCAGTTGTGGGTTTCCAAAACATACCTATCTGTAGTCTGACAGTGGTAATAGACCCAGTAGCGGAGCGCACTATTGGCATTACTGGGCAATTAGCCCTGTTTGGCTGTACTGATAGTGTGGTGACATCACCTGTGTTTACTGGGGGAATATGCAGCATCTGGTGGATTGTAGTAGTTGCCAAAAGGAACTGTTTTCTCACACTTGCAATTACACACACCCTACTACTACCCCACATGGTCATTTTGTGTGACACAACCACACGTGGCAGTTGTGGGTTTCCAAAACATACCTATCTGTAGTCTGACAGTGGTAATAGACCCAGTAGCGGAGCGCACTATTGGCATTACTGGGCAATTAGCCCTGTTTGGCTGTACTGATAGTGTGGTGACATCACCTGTGTTTACTGGGGGAATATGCAGCATCTGGTGGATTGTAGTAGTTGCCAAAAGGAACTGTTTTCTCACACTTGCAATTACACACACCCTACTATATGGCCCAGACCAGATGTGTATCCCAGCTGTTAGGATGATACCATATACAACTCACACTGTATATACACACATACTCTACACTTGTAAAGACTGGGGTGGAAGACTTCAAAGGACCCATGCTGCAGGACTAAACTGGCCTCTAGATAATCCTCGACAAGTGCATTCTATGAGCGTGTGTAAGGTTTGCATTGATCATGCTCTCCCACATATACCCATGACTGCTCCACAACAGGACATCTGTCAGGTGTACACCAGCCATATATGAGCTGTCCAACAGACAGAGTGAGCTAATACATTGCAGAGCTGTAGCCCACAGAGGGAGGACATCTCTGAACAGTACCGCATGACACTTCAATCCCACATAATCATCACAACACAGTGTAGACAGTGAAATTGTCCAGACAATGCAGATAGGGCTCCCCTCAGTCTGTTATTGATGCCCACTTACTGTTAGAGGTCCTCAGCAACCCTCTTCCAGCACACACCAACAACATGGATGTGGCTTAGCACATTCAAACCCTGGGATCTCCACTGTGTCCCTGCTTGACAGAGGCACAGCACACTAGCCTCACGATGCCTTATGTGACCTACTTTACAGTGGCACAGTAGTCTACTGTACTGGGGATGCAGATGCCAAGCACACTCTGGCTAAGCTGTCATTCCATAGGGCAAACAGCCTAGTATTGACCTCTACACCCATATGTTTAATTGTCAGATGCACAATATTTGTTGCTGATAGACTGTTTGCAGGTCTTTATTGCCATAGCATTCCCTGTTTCTATGAACAACTTGTGTATCTGTGGAAGATGTTTGAATATGAGGGGGATCCACTATATCACTTATGTCTCTGTAGTCATTTAACTGTGTGCACTGGGCAGATTGCTGTGATGTGGTTGGTTCCTGGAATGACACGTACAAATACCAGATATGTGTGGCCAACTGCTAAATGGAGATATGGCCTAAGTGTGTGAGCATGCCCAGTTCAGCCTTTCCATGGCATGTTGTCTGACATATGTCTCATTTATCAAAGTGTGAGAGCATGCCCAGTGTGAGCTTTCCATATGTTGAACTCTGCAGTCCACCACATATTTGGATGAGTGTGAACTTCAACAATATCTCACGTTTATGGTTGTGTGTTGGGTGTCATGTTGTGTACTTACTGGCCAACTGCTTCGTGTCTGAACACAACAGGGATTATACTGTGCCTGCAGGGTTTGCATGGGATACTTTGCATACAGTTGTCAACATCCTTTCATACTGACCTAACACTGTAGTACCATATAGTGTACTGGTTCAGTACTTTCACTGTGGTGGACAGTATCCTGGGCTTTAGTCCTATCACTGCTTTAAATCTTCATAGTGAGCACAACAGACTGTTTAGGGGCCAGTTGTGCACATATGACCATGTTGCATTATGTTCAGATATGGACTACCTAAACCAGGCTTGTCCAACATTGGTAGTGTATTCCACAACATAGGTGGACATTGGCAAACACTAGCGATGTGCCCTAGGCCATTTCTAATGCTAGTCAGTGTGTGTTTGTCCTTCGACACACATTGTAACTGGAGTTTGCCGTGACATATGTCATGGTTAGTATACTGTGCCTCCGTCTACCTGTGACATAACAGTGATACCCAGGGTAAACCTACCATCTCCCATCCACTCATCAAGATTCCTCTTGAGGAGTGTCAATGGGTAACCCTCTGGCTAACCTGTACTGGGAGTTTACTCAAGAGTGGGGGTGGCTTCTGTGTTATGGATCATTCAGTACAGCTTGTCCTATGTATGTCAGTGCTGGGGTTCAGGTCTCTCATGTGCATAGCTCACTGCCATTCAGATTGTACAAGGTGTGGCATGTTCATTGATTCCAGCTTGGACATGGCTTTATACATCAGGCACAGCTTGCCTCTGGGTGGGCAGTATGGCAGAGTGTGGAGCTGCAGTTTGTTTAATCAGGCAACACATGGCATCTGTTCAAGCTCTTTGCTACTCCTGGTGAGGTACTGTTGGGGACTTTACAGTTGATGGAGGTGTCTGCTGAGGTACATCCCACAGGGGCTATTGTAGTCAATTGTAATGCTGATGAAGGATGACTGCAGAGCCACAATGACCTCCGCTTATCTAGATCTGACAACCTTCATAATTAGGTGGGTATATGGTATGTTTCTGTGAACAGTACAGCCACATGTTTGTCCAATGCAGGATATCTATCACCTTGTGTCCCCAGGTCTCTCATTACATGTTAGGTACGTAATGGGTTAACACCTGTGTGGTAATTGGTGGGCACTTACTGTATATCCACGGGGGTTGACTATACACTTTTCTGCAATTAGCTTGCTGACATGGCTATGGCACCAGTTGTCTGTTTCTATGTGGCCCTTTTGTGGGATGCTTGTGTCAGCTGGGGGTCAGATATGGTGGGCAGTTTGTAGTCCTCTGCATACATGTTCAGTCACAGTCCTTCCATGTTGGCCTGTACCTATGGGACATATATACAAAACAAGGGTGGTCCCAGGACCAAGCCTTGTGGGATGCCACTTATATCTGGTTTGTAGTCTGACATGGCTGCAACATGTCTGACCATGTCAGTTCTGTCCTTGGTCTGGTTTGCAACCCCTCTACTGACATAGGGGTTTATATTTAAGCTGGTGAACATATCTATACTGAACACGTAGAGTATTGTCTGGAAGCATTTGCAAGGTCCAGCTACGCTGTGTGGACCACATTGCCCTCATCAATGACCTTAATGACTGTTTCAAATGGGTCAAACATGTTTAGGGGCAGGATCTGCACTTAAGACAGCCACACTGGGTAGGGTCCGGTGTCAGTAGGTCCCCGATATCTTTATGTCTGCGGTACATGCTGATCCTTTTCATAGCTGTGCAGACCAAGCTTGTCAGGATTCTGGGGTGGTAGTTTGCAGTATCCATTCAGGCAACACCTTTGTTGAGAAGGACCACTGTTGTTGTACACTGCTCTTTGGGTACATATCCTGTGGTAAGGCTGACATTGAGCAGTAGTGTGATTTGGTATTCCATTCTTCTTGGAGTCCATGTTGGACTCAGCCCAGGACACCATCTCATACCATTGCTGCTGTGTGTTTTGCTTTATAGATGCTGGCTGTTACCTCAGCATCTGCAATGTCAGGGGGCCAGCTGTCTGCTGGGATAGATATTTTGCATTCTGGGGGGGGGGGGTTTGCACTGCACCTGTCAGGTTGTATGTTGGAAATATGTGTGTGTGTTTGGTATGTTGTTTGTAATATTTGTGTGATTCAGAGCATATCTGTGAATTCCCAACATAGTTCCTACCATCAGTTGAGTAAGCCTTGGGATTATCCTTAGTGTTCTGTACAATTTGTATCTTCATAGGTTCATAGGTTCATACTAGGCTATCCACCCTAGGGCATTTGTAAGCCTAGCCAGGGTGTGTGTGTCTTTCGCCGCCCCTTGCTATGTGAATATTATGGCCATTTATGATTTACTTTACTGTGCCTCTGTCTGGATGTGACACAGTGAAGACCCCCAGTGTACATCTACGATCATCCATCCACTTGGCAATATTCCTGTTGAGGAGTGTCAGTGAGGGGCTCTGCCTAACATGGAGGGGGATCCTGTTCCAGGGTGTGGAGAGCCTCTGGGTTATGTATCTGTCCCTACAGCACATCCTATTTCATTATGTGTTGGGGTTGACATCTGTCACTCTCACAGCTCCAATGGCTTTGGTTTCTCTGGGGTGGAGCATGTCCATTACTCCTGTGTTGGACATGGCCTTGTACAACAGACATACAATGCCTCTGTGTAGGCAGTATGTGACTGCATTCAGCTGGGGTGTCTACAGCCAGGCAGCATATGACATATATTTGAGACCCTTTATCCTCTTGGTGAGGTACCTTTGTGGTCTTTCTAACCACTGCAGGTGTCAGGTAAGGTACATCCCACATGAGGCATTGTACTAGATTATGGGTCTGATAACAGAACAGTACAGGGGCACAATGACCTCTATTGACGTAGATGTGAATCCTTTCATGTTACGGTGTCCAATATAGACAGTCTTCCTAGCCACATTGCCAATGTGAGTGTCACATAACAGGTTACTGTCCACTTGTGTCCCTAGGTCCCTGATTACTCTTTGCATACATAATGGTTTACCACCTATGTGGTAATTTGTGAGTACCTTGTTTGGTATTTGGTGGGACATTCATACTGTCCAGTGTCTTCAGGACATCTGGGTGGGGTTCCTGTGTGTGAGTGTGTGGTCTGTAGCATGCTACAGACTGTACAGCAGTTTTGACTACAGTTAGGTGCACATGGGTGGTCTCCGATGCTTTGTGCAATGTCAGTTACCTGGACGTATGGGTGTCTGTGCTGCATATGGATACTCCCCCTCCTTTTATGTTTTGGTCCAGGTTTTGGGGCCATAACGCATGATATGAGGTATAACCTGGTAGTGCTGGTGTGCTGTCAGTAGGCTTGCATCAGGTTTCTGTCACTGCACAGACATCGATGTTCTCCATACTGGGGAGGGCCTCAGGAGCATGCATATTGCGGTTTACACATCTGGCAATGGTCAGCATTACCCTTATGTTTCTTAACACTTATGCTTTCTAGGGTGATGGGTTAGTCTTTTCAGCCTTGCCTACGTACGGCTCTATGGAGGTGGCAAAAGCCTTATCCAATATCCAGACGCCCAGGGGTAACAGGTGCAAGCCATCCCTGGAAAAGCAGCATGGCTTGTCATGCATGACATCTCAAGCAGACAGTCATTAGATCCTCTTGGACTGACAGCTGTAATTGTGCCACCTGTTAAAGCTGATCATTCTGTGTTTGTACTGTGGCATCATTCTTGGTGAGGGCAGGATGCTGCAAACGGCCAGTGTCATACCGGCTTGGAGTACATACTCAGAGAGCTCATCCATGTCTCTTTTCATGTAGTCCAGGGAGGTACATCTCAGGTCATTCACACCAGCATGGACAATGACTGCATCATATTTCTACTTGCTTTGGGATTACCTGCATACTTGTGTTATGGCGATTGTAGCAGCCTACAGGCAGCTTACTGTACCCTTTCCCTTGTTCATTCTGGTGAGTGGGACAGCAATGTGTCTGCCTATAGAGTCACCTATTACAACTGTATCAGGCATGTTGTTTGTCCTTCTGGCCTGTGATTGTTTGGCACACCAGCTTTGTGTACTATGTGTTGCATGTGCAATGTTTGGAGGTTGTGGTTACTTGGGGGTCTACTTTGGAGGCCTCTGTTGGTGTGGTGTGTTTCTAATTAGGGCCTCCGGGAATGTTTTTCTGTGTTTATGTGTTTGGTTTACAGTTGTGATAGGTCTATGTGGGACTGGGTTTGTGGTGTGTGTGGTTACCTTCTCCTCCTGACTAGTTTTGACAGTACTGAGTTGAGGGAGCTCAGCCTCCGGTTTGGATAAATGGTTGCATCTCTCACATATATTTGTATTTATTGGGGGGTGTTGAGGGTTGTCTGTGTACTTGCGACAGGTGTAACATTGCCTCAGGATTCACAGATTCTACTTGTTGTAGCTGGCCTTAGTGGATTGTATGTGTGGACATATTTTATTGCCATACTACTGATCAGTGATTACTTCCCTTTTATGTTTGCTCTATCATGTAGTAGCTTCCTCATTCTCTTGCATGATTTGGTAATGTTAAACTTACAAACGTAACCAGAAGACCCAAAAGGGCAACGTTTCAGAGCAAGATCCAGTAGTTCACAAGTAAATGTTAATAAGCGCTCAATAAGCTGAAGTGCTGCACTTAGTAGAAAACTCCCTTGAGGCAAGAAGCTCGAAAAAAATCCATTTATTGTAAAAAAGCTTTAAGTGCTAAAATATAATACACTTTTCGTCGCACAATGATACACAACTTCCTCAGAAGACAATAACGGACTGCTGTTTACTCCTTTTATATTGTGTTAACAACCCTATTCTGATTGAATAATAGATTAATAAATAAATAAATTTAACGTTCCTGGGCATGCTTTATTTGGTTGTGATTACATAATGCATAATAAACTCTATTTATATATATGTAAATCCGAATTAAATAAATTAATGAGTTGATTATTTTCTAGTTATAAGTTGGACACTAAAAACACTCATAAAAATATATAATTCAATAATTATGTTTACATTGTTATTAACTACAAGGTAAATAAATGTATTACACTAGTGTAATTACTATATATACTATAACTAACCTTAATGGGTGCACCAAGTAGATCCCATTAGTAAAGACTACAGAAAAAAATCACAATGAGAGACCAATTGATAAACCTCATCACTTTAAGAACTAGTCATTTAAACTATTAATTCTGAAGAATTAATTAAAACCCTAAATATTTAATAAAACATCAGTTTTATAAACCTTAATTAAAAATTCGTACCAATAGCTTACTGGCCATTATTTAGATGACCTATATGTTCTAATGATTTAAAGTGCTAAAAAATATATATATAATATATTATAATATAACCCTTTAAAAATTCGTATAAAATTAATATTTAATATATTTAATATGGAAATTCATATCAAAGTTCATGTCACCATATCAGAATAGGGTTGTTAACACAATATAAAAGGAGTAAACAGCAGTCCGTTATTGTCTTCTGAGGAAGTTGTGTATCATTGTGCGACGAAAGTGTATTATATTTTAGCACTTAAAGCTTTACAATAAATGGAATTTTTCGAAAGCTTGCCTCAAGGGAGTTTTCTACTAAGTGCAGCACTTCAGCTTATTGAGCTTTATTAACATTTACTTGTGAACTACTGATCTTGCTCTGGAAACGTTGCCCTTTTGGGTCTTCTGGTTACACTCGTAAGTTTGTCTTTTTTGTGGATCTAGTACCGAAATGGTTTGGTAATGGCTGGAGTCCAGCATGCCAGATGCCTGCGTGTATGGCATTGTGTCTTGTTGTTATTTGTGATTGTATAATCTAAGCATTCCTGGCTGTGTTCATGGAATGCCTGTATAACAGGTTGTGCTGTGTGTCCCATATTTTGCACATGCACAGGGCCTTTAATGGATTGCAACTTATGCTTTACACATGTTTTTCACTGTGGTTTTCTGGCCAGGGACTGTGGTCAGGATGTGTATATCTGGTGTGATTACTCTATGGTCTGGTCTTACCAGTGAGGGATACACTTCTCATCTTGCCATCCAGTACCCATGTTGCTGATTATCACATCCAATATGCTTACCCCTCTTGTGGGAGTGGTACGTTGTTCCTGGGTATTTTGGTTTATGGATTCTAGGATTTTTCTCCTACAGTGTTGGTGCTAGTATAATGCTCCCAGTGTATGTCTGGGTATTTTCAGTCAACCAATATAATGTGGTTTGGGGGGCTTGATATATTCATGCATTCCAACATAGGCCAGGTGCAGTTCCTGGTGTTAGGATGGTAGTCTGTAGCAGGCTATATACTGGGAAGCAGTTTTAGCCACTGTTACTTGACCATGGCTAGTCCATGCTGTTTCTTGTTGTGGTACCAACATGGGGTGTGGTTATCCTTTACAATGTATTGCTAGTCACCCTCCTTTTGTAGCTTGTTCCATGTTTTGAGGCTGTACAGTACAGTATGATGTAACCTGGTAGTGTTAGGGTGCTGTTGTGAGCCTTGACCCAGTTTTCTGTTACAGGACAGTTATCAACATTCTCCATACTGGGTGCGCTTACACTGCACGCATCTTGCTGCTTAGACTTCTGGCATTGGGAAGCATTACATCTAGGTTCTTATCCCCTTGTGGTACCTATGGAGGTGGGTTTGTGTTTTGAGCCTTACCTATTCAGGGCACGCTGTGGGTACTGACAGCCACTTGCCAGTATCCATGAGGCCTGGACTGATAGGATGCATGCCACCCAGCAGGTGGTGCATCATGTCATGCTCAGCATGTCATCCCAGGCTGGCACACATTGGCTCCCCTTTGACTAACTGCATTACTTCAACCACCCTTGCAATTGATCATCCCATCGTCATATTGTGGCTTCATGCTTGGTGAGGTGGATGTTAGTCAGGGTCCTCAAGTGTGCATATATAGTACATGGTATTACATTACTTAACACATGGCATTTATGCCTCAGGTGGATGCTGCAGGCTGCCTCTATCGGATGCACATATTACACTCTGTACATGTTTGAGAGCAGGTTATGTCATTTTAGGCATCCATGTTATTATATGAGAGTCAGAGAGAGGTGTCATTTCCAGGGTTCCTACTGAGTCAGTGTATGTGCCATGTGTTGCCTCTTTGCCAAGGCTAGGGCATACTGGGCATGCCTCCTTCTGTCTACTGGGGCAGGCTCAGGTTGTCCGTCCTCCCGAGTCATGCTCTGCCTGTGATGGCCTTGGCAATGGTGGGGGC
Source organism: Protopterus annectens (assembly GCF_019279795.1). Taxonomy (NCBI): domain Eukaryota; kingdom Metazoa; phylum Chordata; order Ceratodontiformes; family Protopteridae; genus Protopterus; species Protopterus annectens. The sequence continues at coordinate 1,464,205,304 of NC_056731.1, read as the reverse complement.
TGTTTGGCCCGGCCCTATGCTGGTCCTGCTGCAGCTGTTTTCACAAGATCATACTATGTAGCATAGCACATACCATGACAATTTGCATACGTAGTTGGTGAGTACTGCAAGGCTCCACTAGATGTGTCCAGACACTGGAACTGTGATTCTGAGCAGCCCAAACACACGCTTCTATTACACTGGAGGAATATGCAGCATCTGGTGTATTGTAGTAGTTGCCAAAAGGAACTGTTCTCTCACACTTGCAATTACATACACCCTATAACTATATGGCCCAGACCAGATGTGTATCCTCCGCTGTTAGGATGATACCATATACAACTCACACTGTATATACACATACCGCATGTTGCCCCTGCACAGTAAGACACAGTCATAATGTTATGCATTGCAAATACCATTTATCCACTTGAGGCACGTGTCAGACATGGTAACTACTGAAGGTCACAGGTATATATGTGTATGTGTCACACACATTCATCATGTGTGCATTGCCATTGCTGGTATAAGCAATGTCATGCATTGTTATGAACAACAACCCATACATGGTCATTTTGTGTGACACAACCACACGTGGCTGTTGTGGGTTTCCAAAACATACCTATCTGTGCTCTGACAGTGATAATAGACCCAGTAGCGGAGCGCACTATTGGCATTACTGGGCAATTAGCCCTGTTTGCCTGTACTGATAGTGTGGTGACATCACCTGTGTTCACTGGGGGAATATGCAGCATCTTGTGTATTGTAGTAGTTGCCAAAAGGAACTGTTCTCTCACACGTGCAATTACACACACCCTACGACTATATGGCTCAGACCAGATGTGTATCCCCTGCAGTTAGGATGATACCATATACAACTCACACTGTATATACACATACCGCATGCGTCCCCTGCACAGTAAGACACAGTCATAATGTTATGCATTGCAAATACCATTTATCCACTTGAGGCACGTGTCAGACATGGTAACTACTGAAGGTCACAGGTATATATGTGTATGTGTCACACACATACATCATGTGTGCATTGCCATTGCTGGTATAAGCAATGTCATGCATTGCTATGAACAACAACCCACACATGGGCATTTTGTGTAACACAACCACACGTGGCAGTTGTGGCTTTCCAAAACATACCTATCTGTACTCTGACCATGGTAATAGACCCAGTAGCGGAGCGCACTATTGGCATTACTGGGCAATTAGCCCTGTTTGATTGTACTGATAGTGTGGTGACATCACCTGTGTTTACTGGGGGAATATGCAGCATCTGGTGTATTGTAGTAGTTGCCAAAAGGAACTGTTCTCTCACACTTGCAATTACACACACCCTACGACTATATGGCCCAGACCAGATGTGTATCCCCCGCTGTTAGGATGATACCATATACAACTCACACTGTATATACACATACCGCATACGGCCCCTGCACAGTAAGACACAGTCATAATGTTATGCATAGCAAATACCATTTATCCACTTGAGGCACATGTCAGACATGGTAACTACTGAAGGTCACAGGTATATATGTGTATGTGTCACACACATACATCATGTGTGCATTGCCATTGCTGGTATAAGCAATGTCATGCATTGTTATGAACAACAACCCACACATGGTCATTTTGTGTGACACAACCACACGTGGCAGTTGTGGGTTTCCAAAACATACCTATCTGTGCTCTGACAGTGGTAATAGGCCAAGTAGCGGAGTGCACTATTGGCATTACTGGGCAATTAGCCCTGTTTGCCTGTACTGATAGTGTGCTGACATCACCTGTGTTTACTCTGGGAATATGCAGCATCTGGTGTATTGTAGTAGTTGCCAAAAGGAACTGTTCTCTCACACTTGCAATTACACACACCCTACGACTATATTGGCCAGACCAGATTTGTATCACCCGCTGTTAGGATGATACCATATACAACTCACACTGTATATACACATACCGCATGCGGACCCTGCACAGTAAGACACAGTCATAATGTTATGCATTGCAAATACCATTTATCCACTTGAGGCATGTGTCAGACATGGTAACTACTGAAGGTCACAGGTATATATGTGTATGTGTCACACACATACATCATGTGTGCATTGCAATTGCTGGTATAAGCAATGTCATGCATTGTTATGAACAACAACCCACACATGGTAATTTTGTGTGACACAACCACACGTGGCAGTTGTGGGTTTCCAAAACATACCTATCTGTGCTCTGACAGTGGTAATAGACCCAGTAGCGGAGCGCACTATTGGCATTACTGGGCAATTAGCCCTGTTTGCCTGTACTGATAGTGTGGTGACATCACCTGTGTTTACTGGGGGAATATGCAGCATCTGGTGTATTGTAGTAGTTGCCAAAAGGAACTGTTCTCTCACACTTGCAATTACACACACCCTACGACTATATGGCCCAGACCAGATGTGTATCCCCCGCTGTTAGGATGATACCATATACAACTCACACTGTATATACACACATACTCTACACTTGTAAAGACTGGGGTGGAAGACTTCAAAGGACCCATGCTGCAGGACTAAACTGGCCGCTCTAGATAATCCTCGACAAGTGCATTCTATGAGCGTGTGTAAGGTTTGCATTGATCATGCTCTCCCACATATACCCATGACTGCTCCACAACAGGACATCTGTCAGGTGTACACCAGCCATATATGAGCTGTCCAACAGACAGAGTGAGCTAATACATTGCAGAGCTGTAGCCCACAGAGGGAGGACATCTCTGAACAGTACCGGTACAACACTTCAATCCCACATAATCATCACAACACAGTGTAGACAGTGAAATTGTCCAGACAATGCAGATAGGGCTCCCCTCAGTCTGTTATTGATGCCCACTTACTGTTAGAGGTCCTCAGCAACCCTCTCCCAGCACACACCAACAACATGGATGTGGCTTAGCACATTCAAACCTTGGGATCTCTACTGTGTCCCTGCTTGACAGAGGCACAGCACACTAGCCTCACACGATGCCTTATGTGACCTACTTTACAGTGGCACAGTAGCCTACTGTACTGGGGATGCAGATGCCAAGCACACTCTGGCTAAGCTGTCATTCCATAGGGCAAACAGCCTAATATTGACCTCTACACCCATATGTTTAATTGTCAGATGCACAATATTTGTTGCTGATAGACTGTTTGCAGGTCTTTACTGCCATAGCATTCCCTGTTTCTATGAACAACTTGTGTATCTGTGGAAGATGTTTGAATATGAGGGGGATCCACTATATCACTTATGTCTCTGTAGTCATTTAACTGTGTGCACTGGGCAGATTGCTGTGATGTGGTTGGTTCCTGGAATGACACGTACAAATACCAGATATGTGTGGCCAACTGCTAAGCGGAGATATGGCCTAAGTGTGTGAGCATGCCCAGTTCAGCCTTTCCATGCCATGTTGTCTGACATATGTCTCATTTATCAAAGTGTGAGAGCATGCCCAGTGTGAGCTTTCCATATGTTGAACTCTGCAGTCCACCTCATATTTGGATGAGTGTGAACTTCAACAATATCTCACGTTTATGGTTGTGTGTTGGGTGTCATGTTGTGTACTTACTGGCCAACTGCTTCGTGTCTGAACACAACAGGGATTATACTGTGCCTGCAGGGTTTGCATGGGATACTTTGCATACAGTTGTCAACATCCTTTCATACTGACCTAACACTGTAGTACCATATAGTGTACTGGTTCAGTACTTTCACTGTGGTGGACAGTATCCTGGGCTTTAGTCCTATCACTGCTTTAAATCTGCATAGTGAGCACAACAGACTGTTTAGGGGCCAGTTGTGCACATATGACCATGTTGCATTATGTTCAGATATGGACTTCCTAAACCAGGCTTGTCCAACATTGGTAGTGTATTCCACAACATAGGTGGACATTGGCAAACACTAGCGATGTGCCCTAGGCCATTTCTAATGCTAGTCAGAGAGTGTGTTTGTCCTTCGACACACATTGTAACTGGAGTTTGCCATGACATATGTCATGGTTAGTATACTGTGCCTCCGTCTACCTGTGACATAACAGTGATACCCACGGTAAACCTACCATCTCCCATCCACTCATCAAGATTCCTCTTGAGGAGTGTCAATGGGTAACCCTCTGGCTAACCTGTACTGGGAGTTTACTCAAGAGTGGGGGTGGCTTCTGTGTTATGGATCATTCAGTACAGCTTGTCCTATGTATGTCAGTGCTGGGGTTCAGGTCTCTCATGTGCATAGCTCACTGCCATTCAGATTGTACAAGGTGTGGCATGTTCATTGATTCCAGCTTGGACATGGCTTCATACATCAGGCACAGCTTGCCTCTGGGTGGGCAGTATGGCAGAGTGTGGAGCTGCAGTTTGTTTAATCAGGCAACACATGGCATCTGTTCAAGCTCTTTGCTACTCGTGGTGAGGTACTGTTGGGGACTTTACAGTTGATGGAGGTGTCTGCTGAGGTACATCCCACAGGGGCTATTGTAGTCAATTGTAATGCTGATGAAGGATGTCTGCAGCGCCACAATGACCTCCCCTTATCTAGATCTGACAACCTTCATAATTAGGTGGGTATATGGTATGTTTCTGTGAACAGTACTGCCACATGTTTGTCCAATGCAGGATATCTATCACCTTGTGTCCCCAGGTCTCCCGTTACATGTTAGGTACGTAATGGGTTAACACCTGTGTGGTAATTGGTGGGCACTTACTGTATATCCACTGGGGTTGACTATACACTTTTCTGCAATTAGCTTGCTGACATGGCTATGGCACCAGTTGTCTGTTTCTATGTGGCCCTTTTGTGGGATGCTTGTGTCAGCTGGGGGTCAGATATGGTGGGCAGTTTGTAGTCCTCTGCATACATGTTCAGTCACAGTCCTTCCATGTTGGCCTGTACCTATGGGACATATATACAAAACAAGGGTGGTCCCAGGACCAAGCCTTGTGGGATGCCACTTATATCTGGTTTGTAGTCTGACATGGCTGCAACATGTCTGACCATGTCAGTTCTGTCCTTGGTCTGGTTTGCAACCCCTCTACTGACATAGGGGTTTATATTTAAGCTGGTGAACATATCTATACTGAACACGTAGAGTATTGTCTGGAAGCATTTGCAAGGTCCAGCTACGCTGTGTGGACCACATTGCCCTCATCAATGACCTTAATGACTGTTTCAAATGGGTCAAACATGTTTAGGGGCAGGATCTGCACTTAAGACAGCCACACTGGGTAGGGTCCGGTGTCAGTAGGTCCCCGATATCTTTATGTCTGCGGTACATGCTGATCCTTTTCATAGCTGTGCAGACCAAGCTTGTCAGGATTCTGGGGTGGTAGTTTGCAGTATCCATTCAGGCAACACCTTTGTTGAGAAGGACCACTGTTGTTGTACACTGCTCTTTGGGTACATATCCTGTGGTAAGGCTGACATTGAGCAGTAGTGTGATTTGGTATTCCATTCTTCTTGGAGTCCATGTTGGACTCAGCCCAGGACACCATCTCATACCATTGCTGCTGCGTGTTTTGCTTTATAGATGCTGGCTGTTACCTCAGCATCTGCAATGTCAGGGGGCCAGCTGTCTGCTGGGATAGATATTTTGCATTCTGGGGGGGGGGGTTTGCACTGCACCTGTCAGGTTGTATGTTGGAAATATGTGTGTGTGTTTGGTATGTTGTTTGTAATATTTGTGTGATTCAGAGCATATCTGTGAATTCCCAACATAGTTCCTACCATCAGGTGAGTAAGCCTTGGGATTATCCTTAGTGTTCTGTACAATTTGTATCTTCATAGGTTCATAGGTTCATACTAGGCTATCCACCCTAGGGCATTTGTAAGCCTAGCCAGGGTGTGTGTGTCTTTTGCCGCCCCTTGCTATGTGAATATTATGGCCATTTATGCTTTACTTTACTGTGCCTCTGTCTGGATGTGACACAGTGAAGACCCCCAGTGTACATCTACGATCATCCATCCACTTGGCAATATTCCTGTTGAGGAGTGTCAGTGAGGGGCTCTGCCTAACATGGAGTGTGATCCTGTTCCAGGGTGTGGGGAGCCTCTGGGTTATGTATCTGCCCCTCCAGCACATCCTATTTCATTATGTGTTGGGGTTGACATCTGTCACTCTCACAGCTCCAATGGCTTTGGTTTCTCTGGGGTGGAGCATGTCCATTACTCCTGTGTTGGACATGGCCTTGTACAACAGACATACAATGCCTCTGTGTAGGCAGTATGTGACTGCATTCAGCTGGGGTGTCTACAGCCAGGCAGCATATGACATATATTTGAGACCCTTTATCCTCTTGGTGAGGTACCTTTGTGGTCTTTCTAACCACTGCAGGTGTCAGGTAAGGTACATCCCACATGAGGCATTGTACTAGATTATGGGTCTGATAACAGAACAGTACAGGGGCACAATGACCTCTATTGACGTAGATGTGAATCCTTTCATGTTACGGTGTCCAATATAGACAGTCTTCCTTGCCACATTGCCAATGTGAGTGTCACATAACAGGTTACTGTCCACTTGTGTCCCTAGGTCCCTGATTACTCTTTGCATACATAATGGTTTACCACCTATGTGGTAATTTGTGAGTACCTTGTTTGGTATTTGGTGGGACATTCATACTGTCCAGTGTCTTCAGGACGTCTGGGTGGGGTTCCTGTGTGTGAGTGTGTGGTCTGTAGCATGATACAGAATGTACAGCAGTTTTGACTACAGTTAGGTGCACATGGGTGGTCTCCGATGCTTTGTGCAATGTCAGTTACCTGGACGTATGGGTGTCTGTGCTGCATATGGATACTCCCCCTCCTTTTATGTTTTGGTCCAGGTTTTGGGGCCATAACGCATGATATGAGGTATACCCTGGTAGTGCTGGTGTGCTGTCAGTAGGCTTGCATCAGGTTTCTGTCACTGCACAGACATCGATGTTCTCCATACTGGGGAGGGCCTCAGGAGCATGCATATTGCGGTTTACACATCTGGCAATGGTCAGCATTACCCTTATGTTTCTTAACACTTATGCTTTCTAGGGTGATGGGTTAGTCTTTTCAGCCTTGCCTACGTACGGCTCTATGGAGGTGGCAAAAGCCTTATCCAATATCCAGACGCCCAGGGGTAACAGGTGCAAGCCATCCCTGGAAAAGCAGCATGGCTTGTCATGCATGACATCTCAAGCAGACAGTCATTAAATCCTCTTGGACTGACAGCTGTAATTGTGCCACCTGTTAAAGTTGATCATTCTGTGTTTGTACTGTGGCATCATTCATGGTGAGGGCAGGATGCTGCAAACGGCCAGTGTCATACCGGCTTGGAGTACATACTCAGAGAGCTCATCCATGTCTCTTTTCATGTAGTCCAGGGAGGTACATCTCAGGTCTATCACACCAGCATGGACAATGACTGCATCATATTTCTACTTGCTTTGGGGTGACCTGCATACTTGTGTTATATGGCGTATTGTAGCAGCCTACAGGCAGCTTACTGTACCCTTTCCCTTGTTCATTCTGGTGAGTGGGACAGCAATGTGTCTGCCTATAGAGTCACCTATTACAACTGTATCAGGCATGTTGTTTGTCCTTCTGGCCTGTGATTGTTTGGCACACCAGCTTTGTGTACTATGTGTTGCATGTGCAATGTTTGGAGGTTGTGGTTACTTGGGGGTCTACTTTGGAGGCCTCTGTCGGTGTGGTGTGTTTCTAATTAGGGCCTCCGGGAATGTTTTTCTGTGTTTATGTGTTTGGTTTACAGTTGTGATAGGTCTATGTGGGACTGGGTTTGTGGTGTGTGTGGTTACCTTCTCCTCCTGACTAGTTTTGACAGTACTGAGTTGAGGGAGCTCAGCCTCCGGTTTGGATAAATGGTTGCATCTCTCACATATATTTGTATTTATTGGGGGGTGTTGAGGGTTGTCTGTGTACTTGCGACAGGTGTAACATTGCCTCAGGATTCACAGATTCTACTTGTTGTAGCTGGCCTTAGTGGATTGTATGTGTGGACATATTTTATTGCCATACTACTGATCAGTGATTACTTCCATTTTTATGTTTGCTCTATCATGTAGTAGCTTCCTCATTCTCTTGCATGATTTGGTAATGTTAAACTTACAAACGTAACCAGAAGACCCAAAAGGGCAACGTTTCAGAGCAAGATCCAGTAGTTCACAAGTAAATGTTAATAAGCGCTCAATAAGCTGAAGTGCTGCACTTAGTAGAAAACTCCCTTGAGGCAAGAAGCTCGAAAAAATTCCATTTATTGTAAAAAAGCTTTAAGTGCTAAAATATAATACACTTTTCGTCGCACAATGATACACAACTTCCTCAGAAGACAATAACGGACTGCTGTTTACTCCTTTTATATTGTGTTAACAACCCTATTCTGATTGAATAATAGATTAATAAATAAATAAATTTAACGTTCCTGGGCATGCTTTATTTGGTTGTGATTACATAATGCATAATAAACTCTATTTATATATATGTAAATCCGAATTAAATAAATTAATGAGTTGATTATTTTCTAGTTATAAGTTGGACACTAAAAACACTCATAAAAAATATATAATTCAATAATTATGTTTACATTGTTATTAACTACAAGGTAAATAAATGTATTACACTAGTGTAATTACTATATATACTATAACTAACCTTAATGGGTGCACCAAGTAGATCCCATTAGTAAAGACTACAGAAAAAAATCACAATGAGAGACCAATTGATAAACCTCATCACTTTAAGAACTAGTCATTTAAACTATTAATTCTGAAGAATTAATTAAAACCCTAAATATTTAATAAAACATCAGTTTTATAAACCTTAATTAAAAATTCGGTACCAATAGCTTACTGGCTATTATTTAGGATGACCTATATGTTCTAATGATTTAAAGTGCTACCAAAAAATATATATATAATATATTATAATATAACCCTCTTTAAAAAATTCGTATAAAAATTAATATTTAATATTTAATATGGAAATTCATATCAAAATTCATGTCACCATATCAGAATAGGGTTGTTAACACAATATAAAAGGAGTAAACAGCAGTCCGTTATTGTCTTCTGAGGAAGTTGTGTATCATTGTGCGACGAAAAGTGTATTATATTTTAGCACTTAAAGCTTTTTTACAATAAATGGAATTTTTTCGAGCTTCTTGCCTCAAGGGAGTTTTCTACTAAGTGCAGCACTTCAGCTTATTGAGCGCTTATTAACATTTACTTGTGAACTACTGGATCTTGCTCTGAAACGTTGCCCTTTTGGGTCTTCTGGTTACGTTCGTAAGTTTGTCTTTTTTGTGGATCTAGTACCGGAAATGGTTTGGTAATGGCTGGAGTCCAGCATGCCAGATGCCTGCGTGTATGGCATTGTGTCTTGTTGTTATTTGTGATTGCATAATCCAAGCATTCCTGGCTGTGTTCATGGAATGCCTGTATAACAGGTTGTGCTGTGTGTCCCATATTTTGCACATGCACAGGGCCTTTAATGGATTGCAACTTATGCTTTACACATGTTTTTCACTGTGGTTTTCTGGCCAGGGACTGTGGTCAGGATGTGTATATCTGGTGTGATTACTCTATGGTCTGGTCTTACCAGTGAGGGATACACTTCTCATCTTGCCATCCAGTACCCATGTTGCTGATTATCACATCCAATATGCTTACCCCTCTTGTGGGAGTGGTACGTTGTTCCTGGGTATTTTGGTTTATGGATTCTAGGATTTTTTCTCCTACAGTGTTGGTGCTAGTATAATGCTCCCAGTGTATGTCTGGGTATTTTCAGTCAACCAATATAATGTGGTTTGGGGGGCTTGATATATTCATGCATTCCAACATAGGCCAGGTGCAGTTCCTGGTGTTAGGATGGTAGTCTGTAGCAGGCTATATACTGGGAAGCAGTTTTAGCCACTGTTACTTGACCATGGCTAGTCCATGCTGCTTCTTGTTGTGGTACCAACATGGGGGTGTGGTTATCCTTTACAATTATTGCTAGTCACCCTCCTTTTGTAGCTTGTTCCATGTTTTGAGGCTGTACAGTACAGTATGATGTGTAACCTGGTAGTGTTAGGGTGCTGTTGTGAGCCTTGACCCAGTTTTCTGTTACAGGACAGTTATCAACATTCTCCATACTGGGTGCGTTTACACTGCACGCATCTTGCTGTTTAGACTTCTGGCATTGGGAAGCATTACATCTAGGTTCTTATCCCTTGTGGTACCTATGGAGGTGGGTTTGTGTTTTGAGCCTTACCTATTCAGGGCACGCTGTGGGTACTGACAGCCTTTGCCAGTATCCATGAGGCCTGGACTGATAGATGCATGCCACCCCTAGCAGGTGGTGCATCATGTCATGCTCAGCATGTCATCCCAGGCTGGCACACATTGGCTCCCCTTTGACTAACTGCATTACTTCAACCAATTCTTGCAATTGATCATCCCATCGTCATATTGTGGCTTCATGCTTGGTGAGGGTGGATGTTAGTCAGGGTCCTCAAGTGTGCATATAGTACATGGTATTACATTACTTAACACATGGCATTTATGCCTCAGGTGGTGCTGCAGGGCTGCCTCTATCGGATGCACATATTACACTCCCTGTACATGTTTGAGAGCAGGTTATGTCATTTTAGGCATCCATGTTATTATATGAGCGAGTCAGAGAGGGGTATCATTCCCAGGGTTCCTACTGAGCCAGTGTATGTGCTATGTGTTGCCTCTTTGCCAAGGCCAGGGCATACTGGGCATGCCTCCTTCTGCCTACTGGGGCAGGCTCAGGTTGTCCGTCCTCCGAGTCATGCTCTGCCTGTGATGGCCTTGGCAATGGTGGGGGGCTGTTTGGCCCGGCCCTATGCTGGTCCTGCTGCAGCTGTTTTCACAAGATCATACTATGTAGCATAGCACATACCATGACAATTTGCGTACATGTAGTTGGTGAGTACTGCAAGGCTCCACTAGATGTGTCCAGACACTGGAACTGTGACTTGAGCAGCCCAAACACACGCTCTATTACATTACGTGTTTGTGCATGTGCCTCATTATGGCATTCCTGTTCAGGTGTGTGTGCGTTTCTGATGGGTGTCATCAGCCACGGCTCCAGTGCATAACCTGCATCCCCCACTAGGTGTCCATGTGGGATATCCCCATTGGCAAATGTCTGGTACAGCTGCATCAAATGCCAGATGTGGGAATCATGGTATCTCCCAGGGCAGCCAGCACACACATTCATTATTATGCCCTGGGTATCACACATGACCAGGCAGTTGATGGAGGGGAAGCTCTTGCGGTTAATGTAGGCCCTATCCCGCTCACCGGCTGGTGCTTTGATGCGTATGTGCGTACAGTCTATTGCACCCACTACCTCAGGGTATTCTGCTATTTGCTGGAAGAGATGCATATTGCTGGCCAATACCTCACGGGCATTGGGGAAATATACATGATCACCGACATGAGCTGACATGGCATCCAGGAACTGGTGCAGTACCCTGGAGGTTGATGCCTGTGATATCCCTATCATATCACCAGTTGGTCTCTGGAAGGTACCTGTTGCTAGTATTCTTAGGCCAACACATACCTTGGTTTCCACTGGGATGGGTTCCCCTCTGTTGGTTCTGTGTGTGAGGCGTGGCCTGCACAGCTCGACAATTTGCTGCAGGAGGTCTCTGTCCACTCTATAGCACTCTACTATCTCCAGCTCATGTAACCCGTGGTAGGTGACCCTGGGCCTGTACACTCTTCTCCGTCTCCTCACTGTGGGTAGTCTGGCACCATCTGCATTGTCACCACCCTCAGCAAGTCGCCTATGTCTTCTTATGACAGCTATGGCAGCCCCCAGCATTTCTGCTCTGAGTTCAGCTTTTTCAGTTTTCACTTCTAATAGCTTACTCCTGTCTTGCAGTGTCTCTTGAGAGATACATCCTGCACTGCTGTTTGCAGAGTTTTAAGTGCTTGGCTGAGCTACTATTCTGCCTGTGTAATTGCCTGCTTCTAATTGTTTTCACCTGCTAGCTCCAGCAGTATTCCCTGCTAGTTTACTACTAATTCTGTTGCTTCCTTTTTCCTTTCTGTTTCCTCAGGGGGGAGCAACGTGCATACCAGCAAAAACAAGCTCACAGTGGCTTACATGCGCGCACACATGCTTACATGGTTCAGAATCTGCTTATTCGGGTTAAAACACATGCACACCAGTGCAAACAGTGTTACAACTCTGCCAACAGGCTACCACATGCTCAGTCTGCCCTACACATGCGCACATTAGCGTAAACAGTCTTCAAAGTCTACCAACACACTCCCACATGCTCAGTCTGCCTTACACTCGCGCACACTGTCCTACCCGCGCCTCATGGCATGCACACGTGAGCATGCACGCTCAGCAAGAAACTTCAGTGTAAGTAACTGTGTACACCTTCCATTTCTTGACTTTCCCATGCTTATCTCGTGGCACTCCTCTTTCCATGATCTGTGTCTGACGTCTGTCATGTAACACTGACCTCCAATGAACTGCATTTCTTTCTACCATTCCCCCCTGTGATGTCACCTATCTCCTACTCTATTCCTCCCGCTTATGTATCTCTTACACTACTCAGAATGTGCTCATTTGCTATGTGACAGTGGGATTCAGTATCCTAACCCTCATTTACATCAGATTGCCAACTAATGCTTAGTTAAATGTCTTAGACTCAGCTTCCCTCCTTAGCAACCACTAAACGGTGGCCATGTTGTTTTTGGTCTGCTGGTCCCTGCATTGTAAATCCATGTATTGCATAAAACCCACATTTGTTGGTTTATAACCTTTATTTTTATATTTTATACAGCGCGGCCCGTTTGCGCGGGGCTGCGCTGCGTTTAAAAAAATTTTTTTTTCATATTTGCATCAGGGTACCTTGCCAATGGTCACATATTTGGCCATTGGCATGCTGCCTGACACATATGCACCCTTTATTTGGAGCTGACTTTGGCTCCATTGTGATTTCTGCAGAAACGTACTCAGTTGTCAACTGAGTACATTTCTGCAGCTAAAATGGCTCTTACACGGGCTGCTTTCTGTTTCGTGGATCGCTACTCTTCCTCATTTGCATGCCTTTCGGCTGCAAGTGGGGTATTTAGCATATACATGCCCAGCCCGTGTAAGAGACGTTTTAGCTGGTCACTTACACGGAGTTTCGGGCTGTTCCTGGATCGCGAGGCTTGAATGGAGTTTTACACATCTCTTACACTCCATGCAAGCCTTCATGAATCCTGCCATTATGTTTAAATGAGGTACATGTAAAGATGTAATCACAAGCTTTACAGTTATGGCATCTAAAGGTCCCCTTCCTTTCTGACTCAGGTATCACAGAGGTGCTATAGTTCCTATATCGCATTTGTCTTTTTTACTGACAAATTATTTCTAAAGTAGAACTTCAGTTCAGAGTCCATGACCTGTCTAATCTCAGGATCTGCTAGTAAAATAGGCCAATTCTTCCTCAACACATCACAAACTACCCCAACATCACTGGAGTACGTGAATGTAGGTCTATTCATAACACAATGCTGTGAAGGTGTAGAATTATGACATCTATGTTCAGCTCTCCTTGAAAAATAAGGTTTATCTTTAGTGCTTCTAAGGGCTAAGCTTGTAGTGGCACATTGTTCTACAATAGACAGTCTATAACCCTCTGGACAAAATCTCTTTTCAGTTGTTCAAAGGTTAACTGCAGATCATCTTTCTTGTGTAACCTCATTACTCTTAAAAACTGGCCTTTCAAGATAGTCCGTGTAACATGACATGGATGCATACTACTTCTCAGCAGCAGAGTGTTCTTTTTACAGGGTTTCTTGTATATATGTGTTGAAATATCATGTAGATCTTTTCTGCATATATAGATATCTAAGAACTCCAAAGATTCTGTAGGAACCTTATATCTAAACCTCAAAAAATCAGTTGTGTTGTGTAGAAAGTCAACAAATGCCTTAAACTCTTGTTCATTATCTTTCCACACAATACAAATGTCATCCATAAAATGCCTATAAAATCCAATAGTGGAAGAAAATGTATTACCATTCAAGACCAGACTATTTTCCCAGTATGCAAGGACCAAGTTGGCATAGCTGTTTACACATGCAGTGCCAATGGCAACACCAGTCTTCTGTAGATAAAAGTTGTTCTCAAAAGTAAAGATATTATTCTCAATTATAATCTCAATTAAGGAGCACTATAACACAACCTTAGTAGTGGAAAAGTTAGTATGTGAAATCAGAAACTGTTTAACATTATCAATTCCAGCATCATTAGGAATAACAGTGAACAATGAATTCACATCAAGTGTGGCAAAAAGAAAAGCATCATCATGCAAATTCGATTCAGCCTGGACATAGGGGTCTTCCAGAAAATGATGTTTCCACGGGCACTGCATGAGTGAACAGCTAGGCCAACTTGGTCCTTGCATACTCGGATTTTATAAACATTTTGTGGATGACATATTTATTGTGTGGAAAGATAATGAACAATAGTTTAAGGCATTTGTTGACTTTCTACACAACACAACTGATTTTTTGAGGTTTAGCTGTAAGGTTTCTAGAGAATCTTTGGAGTTCTTAGATATCTCTGTATGCAGAAAAGATCTACAACAAAGATCTGAGCTACAACAGAATGGTATTAAATATACTGATCCCAAGGATATTGCCAATATCCTGGCAGATCGATTCAGTGCCAACTTCACACCCCTCTCACCTCCTAAATGGCCCATCTCAATATCAGTAGATTGCCAAATTCCAGTAATAACAACCACACAGGTAAAAAATGCACTCTCCAAAGATAAGAATACAGCATCCATGGTACCAGGTGATATCCCGGGCTGTGTACTACATGAACTACAAAATGAACTGGCACCTCACCTAAGTGTCATGTTTAATCATACCCTCACCTCAGGCTTCGTGTCCACTGAGTGGTGCACAGCTACAGTTATCCCACTCCACAAGGGGGGATACACCTTGGATCCCGGGAGCTTCCGCCTCATCAGTCTGATGAGCCTGATCTGCAAGGCCTTGGAATGCATTATCATGGAACTTATAAACAAATACACTGTCAACCTTCAAACACTGGACACCACGCAGTTTGGGTTTGTGAAGGGCTGATCTAGTCTCCTGAACCAGACTGACTTCTTTGAATCAGTCTCCAGAGCCATGGATGAGGGTAAGGCAGTCCACACAGCCTATCTGGACCTTGCCAAAGCCTTTGATACCAACCCCCACTCTGGAATCATAGATAAACTTACTAAGCTGGGCTTTAATCCCTATGTCACTCAATGGGTTGCCAACTGGCTTACTGACAGAACCTACACTGTAAAAGTAGTTGCCTTCAAATCCAGCTCCAGACAAGTGACAAGTGGAGTACCTCAGGGTTCGGTCCTGGGACCTCTCTTGTTTGGCATCTACGTCTCTGAAGTACAGGCCAACAATAAGGGACACTGGCTAACAAAGTTTGTGGATGACTGCAAACTGGGAGCCATTATTGAATCCCCAAATGATGTGGATACTCTACAAAAGGGCCTTACAGAAACAGATGCTTGGTGCCAGAACCATGGGCTCAAGCTCAATGCCAATAAATGTATAGTTATATCCTCTGGGAAAAAACATGTACCCATAAATTACCACATAGGTGGCAGTACACTAAACACCGAAAGTGTGATAAGAGACTTAAGGACATATGTGGACAGTGGTCTCACCTTCAATAACCACATCACCACAACAGTCAGGAAATACTTCTATGTGGCACACCTCATCACTAAGGGCTTTTCATCCAGAAAAAAGGAGGACATTGTCCCACTGTACTCATCCCCCATTAGACCCATTATAGAATACAATGACCCATTTGGTATGTACCTCTCAAGACATCTGCAGCAACTGGAAAGGCTGCAGAAATAACTCACTAAAAGAATCACAGGCCTAAAGCAGATGCCTTATGCTGACTGCCTTAAATAATTCCAGCTATACTCTGTCACATATCGTCTACTCCGAGGCGATCTCTGCTTAACATACAATGCCATGTCAAACCCAGAGCTGTTGGACATGCTACACTTAAAGAAATCCCAATCCCTCAGAGCCACATGCTGCTGGGATCTAAACCTTGTCATCACAATAAACAAAACATGCTGGAGGGATACGTTCCTGACCCAGAGACTCCCCAGACTCTGGAATAGACTGCCCATACATGTCAAGCAGACTGCCTCTTTGGCCCTCTTCAAAAGGAACCTTGATGACTGGATGGGAGAAAGGAAATTCCCCCCGGGTATCATGTCAGTCGCCCTGCTAGACAGGTGTCCAGGGAAGTAATTAGTGTGGGAAGAAATAGCCAGAGAATTGTTATGGCTAGGCTTGTATAGACCCTAGGGCCGATAGCCTAGTACCAACCTATGAACCTATGAACATGATAGTGCAACATGTATATACAAGAAACCCTGCAAAAAGAATACTGTTTCTGAGAAGTAGTATGCATCCATGTCATGTTACGTGGAATATCTTGAAAAAACAGTTTTTAAGAGTAGTGAGATTATACAACAAAGATGATGATCTGCAGTTAGCCTTTGAACAATTAAAAAGAGATTTTATGGAGAGGAGTTATAGTCTATTGTAGAAGAATGTGCCACTCTATATGTTTCATTATTGATTACTGTGTTTGGAATAAGCTTAACAAATCTTTATATTTGATGATGGGAATTATTTTTTTGCTATGTCTTTAACAAATGGTAGGTTGCTTTGATTGTTTGGGAGAGTTTTTTTTTTTATTAATGTTATTGCTGAACTTTCTGTGATTGGTTGAGTATTTATTTTAAATAACGCTGATATTTTGTGTTTGGTAATGGTCTGATGAAGCAGAGGTTACTCTGTGAAAGCACTTACCTTCTGTTTTTTTAATAAAGTTACTTCTATATACAGTGACTTAAAGCCATGTTTGGGAGGTGTTTTTCTTACTGTTTTACACCCCAGATGTGCTGGGCCCCGATGCAATGTAGGTGGATCGCCAGGAACTGGCGTACCTTGTCGCACTGTAGTAAATTAATTATAAACGTAAGTTAACAAAAGAAATAACCTAACAAATGTTAGCATTAACATAGTGGAAGATAATATTGATTAATTAAATGCCATATAAAGGAATATTTATGAGGAACACAACAATAAATAACAATAAGGAAAGTATGTTAACAGCAAACCATTATGAAATAATACATAAGACCAACATAACCGTTAGTTACAAATAATGTGTAAATATCAAATCCTAATAATAAATAACATTAAAAAAATTAAACTGAAGAAGCAGAGGTTACTCCATAAAAGCACTTACCTTCTGTTTTAATAAAGTTACTTTTATATACAGTGACTTAAAGCCGTGTTTGGGAGGAGTTTTAGATACTGTTTTATACCCCAGATGTGCTGGGCCCCGATGCAATGTAGGTGGATCGCCAGGAACTGGCGTACCTTGTCGCACTGTAGTAAATTAATTATAAACGTAAGTTAACAAAAGAAATAACCAAACAAATGTTAGCATTATAATGGAAGATAATATCGGTTAATCAAATGCCATATAAAGGAATATTTATTAGGAACACATCAATAAATAACAATAAGGAAAGTATGTTAACAGCAAACCATTATGAAATAATACATAAGACCAACATAACCATTAGTTACAAATAATATGTAAATATCAAATCCTAATAATAAATAACATTAAAAAATTAAAGAAGATAAGAGGTCAGGAGAGAGAATGAAAAACATCCCAGTATTAACTTTGCAGGTAGTATTACTACACAGACTACTAATACATACTTCTACACATGTGCAGTCTCAGTTGTGAGTACAGTGACTGCAAATCTTGTATAGATGATGTTGCATGTACATACCTCTCAAGCTGTTAGCATGAGACAGTATGGGCCAAGCACTAAAAAATGCTGGTATACAGGCACAACTACAGCAAACTGTTTTACATAGTGTTCTCATAATTTACTACCAAGGTAATGTGTTAGCGGATTTGCCAATAAACTGCATTGCATCTGATAATCAACAACCAATAATATGGAGCACTATTCATTATATTCTTCAAAAGCAGGACAATGAGAGGTTTGCTCATGTACACTAAGTACATGAGACAGGTAGTTATTTGTCAGCTGGCTGCCTTGGGATTAGAACCCCAAAGCAGTGACTGCAGGAATTATATACACTTTATTTCAATATCATGAATTCTAAAAATACTGGGCCGGATTCATGATGGCTTGCACGGAGTCTAAGAGTAGAGTAAGACTCCATGCAGCCATCATGTTCGACGAGCGATCCAGGAACAGCCTGTAGGGGCGTGTAAGAGAGCTCCTAAAATGGCTCTTACACGGACAGGGCTGGGACATGCAAATCACCTCAACTGCAGGCGATAGGCATGCAAATGAGGCAGATTTGCGATTCAGGAAACCTGAACCTGTCCGAGTAAGAGCAGTGTTATTTGCAGAAATGTACTCAGTTGACAACTGAGTACCATTCTGCAAATAGCAAAACGGAGCCATGACAGCTCCAAATAAAGGTTGCATCCAGTGCAGAACGCATGCCAATGGCCAAATATACTGCCATTGGAAATGTTCCCTGATGCAAAATTAAAATAAAAATATGTATTTTTTTTCACCGATTTCCAATTTTTAAGCGTAGCGCAGTACCGCGCAAATGGGCTGCACTCTAAAAACCAGAATACTACAAATTAAAACCCACAAATATGGATTTTATTGAAAGTGGTAATGTACAATGCAAGGGAATGGCAGGCTGAAGACAAGATGGCTACCGAGTTGAGGTCGCTAAGGGGGGAAGCTCAGTCTAAGACATGTAACCAAGCATTAGTAGGCAATCCTATGTAAATGAGTGTTAGGACAGTGAATCGCTAGTTTACACAGTAAATGAGCACAGTCAGTGGAGTGTAGGAGTAGGATATGGGGAGTAACAGAGTAGAAGATAGGTGACATCACGAGGGGGCTATGTATGAAAGAAGTGAAGCTCATTGCAGCAAAGTGGCATGTGTCCGCTGTCATTTAGACATCATGGAAAGAGATGTGTCAACAGGTAGGCTAGGGAACGCCAAGAAGTGGAAGGTGTATACCATGGATAACACCAAAGTTTCTTGCTGAGCATGCATGCGCACGTTTGCGCATGTGTAAACCCAAGTAAGACAGAGTGCGTGCGTGTAAGTGTGAGTGCGAGCGTTTAAGCCGGAGTAAGCATATATAAGGCTGTTTAAAGAGTTGTAAGCGCGTTTGTGCTGATGTGCGCACGTTTTAACCCGAATAAGCAAGTTTTAGTCCGTGTAAGTGTGTGTGCGTGCGTCTTAGTTGCTGTGCTCGTGTTTGCACTTGTGTGCGCGGCGCTCCCCCCTGAGGAAACAGAAAGAAAAAAGGAAGCACAACAAATAGTAGGAAGCTACCAGGGAGTACTAGCAGAGCTAGCAGGTGAAAACAATCAGAATCAGGCAATTACACAGGCAGTACACTAGCCCAGCCCAGCCTAGCACTTAAAACTCTGCAAACAACAGTCCATTATGTTTCACACAAGAGACACTGCAGTAAGCTAATAGAAGTGAAAACAACTGAAAAAGCTTTACTGAGACAAAGAAATGTTAGGGGCTGCCATTGTTGTTATAAGGCGACATATGCAACATGCTGAGGGTGGTGACAATGGAAATGCTGCTTGATAACCCACAGTGAGGAGATGAAGAAGAGTGTACAGGCCCAGGGTAGCCTACCAGGGGCTACATGAGCTGGAGATAGTGGAGCACTATAGAGTGGACAGAGACCTCCTGCAGCAAATTGTTGAGCTGTGCAGGCCACGCCTCACACACAGAACCAACAGAGGGGAACCCATCCCAGTGGAAACCAAGGTATGTGTTGGCCTAAGAATATTAGCAACAGGTACCTTCCAGAGGCCAACTGGTGATATGATGGGGATATCACAGTCATCAACATCCAGGGTACTACACCATTTCCTGGATGCCATGTCAGCACATGTCGGTGATCATGTATATTTCCCCAATTCCCGTGAGGTATTGGCCAGCAATATGCGTCTCTTCCAGCAAATAGCGGAATACCCTGAGGTAGTGGGTGCAATAGACTACACGCACATACGCATTAAAGCACCAGCCGGCGAGCGGGGTAGGGTCTCCCTCAATCGCAAGGGCTTCCCCTCCATCAACTGCCAGGTCATGTGTGATGCCCAGGGCATAATACTGAATGTGTGTGCAGGCTGCCCTGGAAGCTACCATGATTCCCATATCTGGCATCTGATGCAGCTGTCAAAAAAACACGTTTTACTGGAGAAACCACTTTATAAGAACACAGCAAAGCTTTCAGGCATAAAAAACCCTTCCTCAGTGCATTACAAATTGAATGTGAAAAACATAATGAATTTATACAGGGTCACCATCACATGACCAGCAGCCCAATGGTCATATGACACACAAACAAACTTTTTAAAAAATTTACAATATAAAAATTACAATATAAAGATTCTTAAAATTACAACAATAACAATATTATTTCAGTTTAGTATGTATTTAAAAACTAGTTTTAAAGTAATAGGATCAATAAATCCTGGTACATAATCTGCTACTAACTTACAACAACAACAATATTATTTCAGTTTAGTATGTTGTAAATATTTAAGAACAGGTTTTAAAGTAGTAAGGTCATTAAGTCCTGGTGCATGATCTGCTGCTAATCTAATTATCCATTCGTATTCCTTTAATTCAAGTAAATTATTAATGTCACCTCCATGTGGTGTGGGTTTAACTATATGAATAACTCTAAAAGAAAATATATGATGAACACCATTTTCAGCTATATGTTTATATAGTGCATTTGTGGCCACTGCTCTCCTTATTTCTGATTTATGCTCTACTATTCTATCTTTTAATCTTCTTGTAGTTTTTCCTATATATAACGATGGGCATTGGGAGCAGGTGGCCATATAAACAACAGACGTAGTGGTACAAAAAGCTTTTAAATTAAAGGAGTACAACTTGTTTGTTATGGGGTGTCTAAATTGATCACTAGTTTGGTCAATGATGTCTGGGCAGCATGAACAATTAAAACATTTATACGTACCAGGATTAACAATGATAGCAGTAGAATGAAAATTAAAATCCTTATAGCAAAGTTTTGGTTTTATAGTTTTCATATTTCTGTATGAGATGCAGCTGTACCAGACATTTGCCAATGGGGACATCCCACATGATCGCCTAGTGGGAGATGCTGGCTATGCACTGGAGCTGTGGCTGATGACACCCATCAGAAACGCACACACACTTGAACAGGAATGCCATAATGAGGCACATGCACAAACACGTAATGTAATAGAGCATGTGTTTGGGCTGCTCAAGTCATGGTTCCAGTGCCTGGACACACTTGGTGGAGCCTTGCAGTACTCACCAACTACATGTACCCAAATTGTACTGGTATGTGCTATGCTACATAATATGATCCTGCAAAAACAGCTGCAGCAAGACCAGCATAGACCTGGGCCAAACAGCCCCCCACCATTGCCAAGGCCATCACAGGCAGAGCGTGACTCAGAGGAGGAACAACCTGAGCCTGCCCCAATAGGCAGAAGGAGGTGTGCTCACTATGCTTTGGCCTTGACAAAGAGGCAACGCATAGCACATACACTGGGTCAGTAGGAACTCTGGAAATGATACCCCTCTCTGACTCGCACATAAAGTAAAAGGGATGCCTAAGTTGACACTACCTGCTTCCAAACATGTGCAGGGAGTGTAGTATGTGCATCCGACATAGGCAGCCCTGCAGCACCACCTAAGGCATGAATGCCATGTGTTAAGCAATATAAAGCAGTGCTAAACAGCAATTACCACCATGTAGTATATGCAAACAAAATCGCACACACCAACTAGCACAACTGTGGTCAATGTTCAGTAATATTGGGCAACGTCCATCAATGTTGGTGAATATTGAGCAATGTCGGGCAAGCCTGGTCTAAGTAGGGCATAGCTGAACAAAAGCCAACATGCTCATATTTGCTTAACAGGCCCTTAAGCAGTGTGGTCTGCTCAGTATGAAAATATAAATCAGTGATGGGCTTCGAAACCAGGATACTGTGCACTATAGCCAAAGTACTGAACCACTAAACCATGACAGTATTGCAGTGGTCCACCTGTATGATGGAATGTTGATAAGTCTATGCAAAGTATTCCATGGAAACCCTGCAGGCACAGCATAATCCTTGTTGAGTTATGACACAAAGGTGAGTCCTGCAGTGAGAACAAAATCTGACTTCCAACACACACAGTATAAATGTTAATATTGGTCATGTTCGCACACATCAGCAAATGTAGTGGACCTCAGATAGCAACATACTGAAGGGTCACACTGGGCATGCTCACACACTTGAATAAATGAGGCAACATAACATGTAATGTCAGAACTGGTCATGCTCACGCACTTAGGCCATGTCTGAGTACAGCAGTGGGCCACACATATCTGGCAGTTGCATGTGTTAACCCAGGAACCTGTCACTATACAGAAATCCGCCCTGTGCACACAGTTATATGACAACAGACACATCTATAATATAGTGGAACCCTGTCATAATCAAATATGTTCTGCAGATACTGAAGTTCTTCATGGAAACTGGTAAAGCAAAGATGATAAAGACCTGCAAACAGTATCAGCAATAAACATTGTGCATCTTGATCATTAGCATAGGTTCAGAGGTCGATACTAGGCTCTCTGCCCTAGGGCATGTACAAGCCTAGCCAGAGTGTGTTTGGCATTTGCAACCCTGTCAGATTACTACACTGTGTGTGTGAATAGTAGGTCACACAAGATATCACATGTATGTTTATGCTAGTGTGACTCTGTCTAGCAGGGACACAGAAGATATCCCAAGGGTAAATATACAATCACCCATACAGTCATCAAGATGTCTCCAGTAGGTGGTCAGTGGGTGGCTCTGCCTATGTGAAACTGGGATTACATTCTGTAGTGAGTGGAGCTTCTGGGATAAGAATCTGTCCCTCCACAATGTCCTATTAACATGTGTGCTGAGGTATATGTTCCTGCAGTGTGTAGCTCCAAGGGAGTTGGATATCCTGAGGTGGAGCATGTCCAGTAATTCTGGTTTGGGTATAGCTGTAAACAACAGGGACACATCCTATCTGAGTAGGTGGCAAGAGACTGAGTAGAGCTGGAGTTACTGCATCTGAACTATGCAGGGCATCTGTGTGAGTCCCTAGATCTGCTTGGTAAGGACCGTCCGTGGCCAGTACAGTTGCTGCAGGTGTCAGGTAAGGTACACCCAAATGTGGCATTGTAACCAGGCATGGATGTGATGAGTATAGGGGCACAATGACCTCACTCGATCTAGATGTCAAACCATATGGGATAAGGTGGCACACATAGAAGGTGTGTCCAACCACCTTGGCAATGTGAATGTTAAAGGCAACAGTACGAACAAGTGCTGTCCCCAAACCCCTAACAACTACTACCGTATGTGATGGAGTACTACCTATGTGGTAATGTGTGGGCATGTTGTTACTCCCAAAGGGGATGACTATGCAACTAATGGCATTTAGCTGTAGGCCATGGCTCAGGCACCAGTCATCCATCTCTGTGAGACCCTGATTGAGTATGCATGTGGCAGCTGGAGAGTTGATAATGGCACCCAGTTTGCAGTCAAGTGCAAACATGTTCAGCCATATTCCCCCTGTGATAGCCTGCACATAAGACAAATATATACTGAACAAGAGAGATCCCAGGACCAAGCTGTATGGGATGCCATGTGTAACTGGTGTATAGTCAGACATGGCACCTGCAATCCTGACCATGTGGGTGCTATCCCTGATCTAGGTATCAATCCATTGTGTGAGATATGTGTCCAAATTGATGCTGGTGAGCCTATGCATAATGGCCCAGTGGGTTATTGTGTTGAATGGTTTTGCAAGGTTCAGGTAGGCTGTGTGGATAGCCGTCCCTATGTCGATGGACCTGTTAGCCATTTAAAGAATACCTACAGGTTCAAGAGGCAAGATCTGTCCACAACAATGTGGAAATGAGTAGGACACAGTGTCTGTAGGTTCCCGATGTCTATGTGTAGGAGTCCTATGCCAATATGCTCCATAGCTTAGCAGAACAGGCTACATAGGCTTATAGGGCAATATTGTCTGTGGTCCGTTGTGGCACCAACTCTGTGGAGTGGGACCACTGTCCCAGTACGCCATTCCTTGGGTACATATCCTGTGGTAACTCCGATATTGAACAGTGATGTTATGTGAGGGTTGAGTTTGTCATGATGCTCGTGTATGATGCAGGCTGGGACACCATCTGGTCACATTGATACTGTGATGTATGCTGTGGGGAGGGCAGCACTCACCTGTTACTGTGTGATGTCAGGGAGGTTATACTCTGTTGGGATGGATAGTTGCTCCTTAGGGGGGATGGATGGGAGACGTCTGCACTGAACCTGTTTGCCAGGATGTAGGCAATGCCAGTGGGTTCAGGGTAGGTTTAGTCAGTATGCAGTAACTCACAGCATATCGGTGAGTGTCTGCCCACATTCCTGACATAACTGAAGAAGGCCGTGTGATAGTCCTACATGTCAGGTGCAATTGTCTGGTAGAAGCGGCCCTTAGAAAAGTCCATGAGTGATTGTAGTTGTCTGCTAGTACAGATCACAGATGCCTTCCCAGTCTGGGATTGTGCTCTATCATGTAGTAGCGTCCTCCTGACATTGTGCATCTTATTAATGGCTGGGGTCTACCAGACAAGTCCCCTGCCATTGTAGTAGTGGGTCTTGTTGTTATTTGGGATAGCACAATCCATGCAGTCCACTAGGTGTCCATATAATGTGTATGTAAAGGATGCAGCAGTGTGAGCCGTATATGCCACTGTCTCAGGATCTCTGAAGGATACCACCTTGCTTCAGTGAAGTGAGATGTTGGCTCATGAGGAGTTCACCAAGATTACCCAGGATGGGTGTGTGGAGGGTATATGTATGTCCTGTGAGATACATGTATGTTCTGACCTTACCAATAAGGGGTATATTGCTGGTGTGGAACATAGAGTCCCCATGTTAGTGATGAGCAGGTCCAATATGTATTCCCCCTTGTGGCTGTGCTGACTGGTTGTGCCAAAGCATATGAGTCCACAAATTGTAGTGACTGTTGGGTGAGGTTGTCGGGCTTGAGTAGTATACCCAGTCAATATGTGTGTATATGAAGTCACACAATATAATGGTGTCTGTGGAGACCTTCATACTCTCCATAGTTCCCACAAAAGCAGAGTGTGTTTCCTGAGTTTGGGAGTGTGTTCTGTAGCAGGCAACAAACTGAAAGGCAGTATTGCACAATGGTAGTTGTATATGTATGGTCTGTGATGCTTTCTGCAGTGCTGCTAACCTGGAGGTATGTGTATCTGTGATGTATATGGATACTTCCCCAGTTGTGTTGTCTGTTCCAAGTCTTGTTGTCAGACAGCATGGTATGAAAGATAACCTGGTAGTGCTGGTGTGCATAAGCGAGCCTTAACCAGGTGTCTGTCAGTGCACAGATTTTACTCTCCTCCATACTGAGGAGAGTCCCACAATATGAGGTTAACATAACTGTTGATGAGCAGCATTACCCTTAGTTTCATTTAACCTGTAATGTCTATGGAGGTGGGTTTGTCTTCTGAGCCCTACTTAAAAAAGGCACTCTGGTGGTAGCAAGAGCCTTAGCCAGCATACCAAAGTCCAAGGGTGACAGGTGCAAGCTGTCCATAGTGAAGCTACATGGCATACCATACGCTGACAGACACTGTATCCCCTATGAATGAAACAAATTTGTTAACCAACTGTTAAAAGTGATATGTGTGTCCGTATACTGTGACATCATAATTGGTGGGTGTAAGATGCTAGACTAGGTCAGGGTCATACTGACCTGGTCTACATGATCAGAGTGTACCTCCATGCATCATGTCATGTGGTCCAGGGAGTAACGTCTGAGGTTACACACACCAGCATGGACAGTGATGGTGCAAGTCTTGTACTTGCTTTGGAGTGACCTGACTGCCTGTGTTATGCGGCAGATACTGGCACCCAACAGACAGCCCAAAGTGACTATTCCCTTGTCAGGGCTGGTGAGTGGTACTTCAGTGTGTCTGAACATGTGTCGCCTATTACAAGTGTACTAGGTGTGTTGTTTAGCCCAAAGGGCAGTGACTGTGTGGCACACTGACATTGTGAACTTAGTGATATGTGGGTATTGTAGTGGGGTAGCAGATGTGTGTGTGTCTGCTTTGGAGGTCTCTACTGCTTAGGTAGAGTACATTTACAGCATCCGAGTATGTCAATGTGTGCTAATGTGGTTTGAGTGCTGTTGCTAGAGGATATGTGAGACTGATATGTGGTGTGTGTGGTTACCTTCACCACCTGATAGACTGTCCCAGTCATGGGTTGAGAGAGTTCAGCTCCCTGTATGTCTATATAGGTGCATCTCACACATATATCTGAGTTTATCGGGAGGAGGAGAGGGTTGTCTGTGTACATGAGGCAGATGTGACATTGTCTCAATATTACAATATCCACCAGCTGGACTGAAGAGTACACACAAAACCAACCCCTGGACATGCCAGGATATTATCATGACATACTCTGTAGCCTGATCACAAAGGGTCAGTAGGGTGTTAAGCATGTAAAATAGTATAACAGGGATAGTGCTCATGTTTGTTTGTGTTTTGTAAAGAGGAGCTGAGGAGTCCAGACTGAATCATGACACCTCCTTCAGCTATGTCATAAATATCAATGTACACACATATATGTCCTGAGTCAGGGCCAACTGTACCTGAGTGCCAATGCCGACATTGTGACAGACAGGCCCATATGTACATACCCATCCCCCACTGACAATAGTCCACATCATCATACCAGGAGATATCACATGTAGAATGGATGAGCAGCTACCCCCACTGCCAAAAGCATGGCATCAAGTGGAATACATAGATTCCCAATATGTGTCATGCACAAACTACAGAACAAATAGATCATGCACTTGAACAGTCAGCGGAGCTGCACCCCCTACACAGGATGTGGAACCATTGAATGTGTCACAACTACATATGGCACTCCCCACAAGTTTGCTGTACAGCACACCATGGGAAGTCAAATCCAGTACACCTATGAGGTCTGATCTGCAAGGTCATGAAGTCCATCATGGTTGCAGTCATAAACAGAGCTATTGGAAGCTGACACACACACAACCCTACCAACTGTGGTATGTTCATGTGCGGATCATGGTTCCCAAACATGCTAGACTGTTTGCAAGGCAGCCACCCAGGACATACATCAATGAACACATCTACACATGTGTCACATAGACTTTGAATAGCCCTTTATCAACATCCCAGACACATGTAGTATCCCCAAAACCAAGAAGCTGTGCATAAATATGTGTTGAAATATGACGGAATGTCAATGTGTCCAAGATAGATCACATAACGTAAGGATACTGAGGTCATGTTTAAGCTGTTGACACCTGCTGACCCACATGGACCATTCCTGGAATGGCATAAAACAAAGTGTACGCACATCACCATGTCCAGTCTGATGATGTCACCATCCTATAAATACAGTAGGAGAAGGAAAACCAGCCAGTAAAGCAAATAGAGCACATGTTAATGCGTCTCTTTCCAGTATCATAACATAGTTAGGTATGGGTTTGAATTCTCCAAAGTGTGTGTGTGTGTGTGTGTGGCGGGGTGTGTGTATGTGTGCAGTTTGCTTTGAGAGGTGTTCCCTTTTTGGAGACTGGGAAAACTCAGTAAAGGAGGTACATTCCTCTTTGGAAAGTCTGATAATGTCACCATCCTACAAATACTGCAGGAGAAGGGAAACCAGTTAATAAAGCAAATAACGTGCCATGTTAGTGCGTCTTTCTCTAATATCATAACATAGTTAGATAGGGGTTTGAATCCTGCAAACAGTGAGTGTATGTGTGCAATTTTCATTGAAAGGAGTGCCCTTTTTGGGGACTGTGAAAACACACTTAAAGATGTACATTCCTCTTTGGAAAGTCTGATGATGTCACCATCCTACAAATACTGCAGGAGAAAGGAAACCAGACAGTAAAGCAAATAGCGTGCCATGTTAGTGCATCTCTCTCTAGTATCATATCATAGTTAGGTAGGGGTTTGAATCCTGCAAACAGTGAGTGTATGTGTGCAATTGTCTTTGAAAGGAGTGCCCTTTTTGGAGACTGTGAAAACACACTAAAAGAGGTACATTCCTCTTTGTAAAGTCTGATGATGTCACCATCTTACAAATACTGCAGGAGAAGGGAACCAACCAATAAAGCAAATAGCGCGCCGTGTTAGTGCGTCTCTCTCTCTCTAGTATCATAACATAGTTAAGTAGGGGTTTGAGTCCTGCAAACAGTGAGTGTGTATGTGTGCAATTGTCTTTGAAAGGAGTGACCTTTTTGGAGACTGTGAAAACACACTTAAAGAGGTGCATTCCTCTTTGGAAAGTCTGATGATGTCACCATCCTACAAATACTGCAGGAGAAAAGAAACTAGACAGTAAAGCAAATAACGTGCCATGTTAGTGCGTCTCTCTCTAATATCATAACATAGCTAGGTAGGGGTTTGAATCCTGCAAACAGTGAGTGTATGTGTGCAATTGTCTTTGAAAGGAGTGCCCTTTTTGGAGACTGTGAAAACACACTAAAAGAGGTACATTCCTCTTTGGAAAGTCTGATGATGTCACCATCCTACAAATACTGCAGGAGAAGGGAAACCAGCCAGTAAAGCAAATAGCGTGCCATGTTAGTGCATCTCTCTCTAGTATCATAACATAGTTAGGTAGAGGTTTGAATCCTGCAAACAGTGAGTGTATGCAATTGTCTTTGAAAGGAGTGCCCTTTTTGGAGACTGTGAAAACACACTAAAAGAGATACATTCCTCTTTGGAAATTCTGATAATGTCACCATCCTACAAATACAGCAGGAGAAGAAAAACCAGCTGATAAAGCAAATAGTGTGCTGTGTTAATGTGTCTCTCCCTAGTATTATAACAAGGCTAGATAAGGGTTTGAATCCTGAAAATGCTGACTGAGTGTGTGTCACTGTTGGTCAACACAGTGTGGGTTTTGCTTTTACTATGGTATGACATAGTATGATGACAACAGTAAGTGCATTGCAGACATCAGGTATCTGCGTGGCAAATACATGTGTACATGTCCACTCAATCACTACATAGGTGTGAAGCCTGCATACTACATGAATACATTTGTTTCTATTGACAGGTTGTGCCGCTGCTACTCAGATCGTAGGTCACATATGTATGTATGTGACATGGCCATCCACTGTTGTGTTCTTTGGCCAAGGTCATCTGTGGCACACACACCCATGACAGTTACTTAAGAGTAGTGTGAGTGAGGGTATATGCCTGGGGTATATGTCAGACATGGTCATACACAACAAAGTCTGCCAAGAATGGACAGTCTTTATAGGTGTACGACTGCTTTGTGGATATGCATTCAGGCCTCTAATGTCTGTGATACACCTTCGGACTCCACAATACCTATGGATATGTGGATACCAAGGGACACATGACATAACATGGGTCTGTATGTACACAATGGTACCTGACATACATGTTGAGGGCTACCACCGGTGTGGTACTGACGGGATAGTATGTATAGTACATGAGGATGACTATGCCATAGTCGGCTTACTGCTATACAGCATGTATCACACAACAGGTATCTGTCTGTATGATACCCTTGTGTAGGATATGCGTCCCATCCAGGGAATGCATTGTATGCCATTCCATGCATTCCCAGATTTGGATGGACACATCCCTAGTGTGTCTGCATGTACCTAAGGGGGCTATATGACACACAGGTGTGGTCACAGTAATGGGTGGCGATCATCACCACTGGTTAGTGTTATAGTGTAGCACCG
The DNA here is from genome assembly GCF_019279795.1 of Protopterus annectens. Lineage (NCBI taxonomy): Eukaryota > Metazoa > Chordata > Ceratodontiformes > Protopteridae > Protopterus > Protopterus annectens. The sequence goes on along the minus strand of NC_056731.1, from coordinate 1,464,175,358 downwards.
AAAGGATCCAATTGATACTGGATTCCCTACTACTGTGTGTCATTTGTCAAGACATCATCCAATGCTTGCTTATAGTCATGCTGTTGAGGTTGCGTATACTACCAGACTGCAAATCATTAACTGATATTAACGGTATCACCCACAGCATAGTGTCAACCCATGTCATACACACGTCTACCCATGTTAGTACATAACTGTAGTAGAATGCATAATGGCCATTGAAAGATGCAATGGGATGTTAATAATGTGTATGACAGGGTATGCCACATGTCCCATGTGTCCACTATGCATGTACATCCAGACAGTGCGCACTCACCATGTTCACAGATGTACACTTGCTAATCTGTACTGCACACATCACACACGTACTGTCCACTCGCTAACACATGCTGGCAACACATCACACATCAGCCAAGTGGCACATGGGTGGATAATACATACTCAGACCTAACAGTGGTGTAAACAATGCTACACTGCAATCAGAGCTTTGTTGCATAATGTCTGCTCAGATATACCTACAAGGATGTAGTTAGACTTCCTTGTTAACAGCTCGCTATTATTGCTACACTGCTATAGTGTCACCCTGTGCATCAGCACCATGTTAGCCTGTCCCTCCGTCGATAATGCAGATGACAGGAGGTGGCAAATGTATCATCATATGCACTGGGCGTTTTGTTGTTTGCCAGAGCCTGACATTGACCCATCCAATCGACATGTCTGTGTGTGTGTGTGTGTGTGTGTGTGTGTGTGTGTGTGTGTGTGTGTGTGTGTGTGTGTGTGTGTGTGTGTGTGTGTGTGTGTGTGTGTGTGTGTGGGACAACAGTACAGCATGGAACAATGTTGTTGTAATGTGTGTGTGTATGTGTGAGCCCTAGTTGTTTGCTTAATGTGTGTGTGTCTGCATGCACAAAGCTCCACCATGTGGCTGCCATATACGGTGGTTTGTGGGACAGCCACAGACTGTACCTGCTTGGCTGTACAGATCACTGTCTCCGGCCATGGACACAGTACCTGTGCCTGGCAGGGGTGCTATGTATGGTATCAGGTACCAACCCTGACTGGGTACTGTCATCAGCGGCAGAGGTATGACGACTGGACCCATGTCCCTGCTGGGACTGGCCAGAGCCCTTGCACATGGTCTACTGGGATGGACAATGGACAGGCCAGCCTCAGCATTGTTGGGGCTGGTACTGCCACTACGGGAGTGGCTGTAAGCTGTGGGCCGTCCACGACCACTGCCAGCTGTTGCTGTTGCTGGCATGCGTCCGCATTGCCGTCGCAACCGTCCCGCACAGTCCTGGCTTGAGGAAGACATGTTGTGGAGGGCATCTATTGTCTCTCCCCAACATCTATCAATGACCGCGGTGTATGTCTGGATGGCACCAGCAAGGTCACGGATGCTGTCATTGATAGCGGTGTTATGTGCACTCTACGCCCTAAGTCCCTGCCTGGTGTACCATTCCATAATTGCCTGAGCCTGCATTACAGCCCGGAACATAGTGGTCATCATAAGACCTGTGAGGGCACACCTGCCAGGGGCAATACATCCAGTGGTGCTCCCCCAAGAACCCCTGGACCTCTGCCTATGTGGTACCATTCTGGGTCTACGGCTATGGCTGCTATGAGGGGATGCATGTGCCATGGGTACCACACTCTCCTGGTCAATGCCAACTGTATGCTGTCCCTCCCCTATGGCCATTGGCGGTGAGGGATGTAATGGCAGTATGAGTGTGTGCATAGATGGGGTTGAATGCTGTGTACTGTCGATTGGTGGACCAATGACAGACCCTGTCAAATCTCCCTGTGCCAAAATACGTGTCATCATCACCACTATCCGTGGCAGTGGCTTCAGGTTGCCTGCTGCTTTCGCCAAACCCTACCTCAGCACCTGTGAGAGGAAGACAGGAAACACACGTTATGGTCTGCACATGCACACATGCACACATGAACACAGGCACACAGGAACACAGGAACACATGCACACAGGAACACAGGAACACATGCACACTCCTCACTACAGCAGATACACACACACAACAGAAATCCAAATCATACTCAATACTGGTTGAAGGTGGGTGACAGTATCATAAGGCAAACAGTCACGCACATGTGTCAGCATGCAGAATAAGTGTTGATCAAGTCCATGCAGTGTGAGTGTAGACAGCCATAGTTAATGACAGTGTACATGGCTGTGGTGCATGTGTGTACATGTTCAGTGATTGCCTACACCCTGGAACACAATGTGTACAAGGACACAACATTTCTGTGCAAGTATTATAAGCTCTGCAATGTCCTGTGCACCATCACACACAGGTATACATACCATGGCTGCGTGTGTTATCTGTGTGTCACATGGATTTCCATGTCTGATTGCAGTGTCTGTGTCTGTAGCAGATAATTGCAGACACAGGTGTAGCACATGCATGCTATGTACACACACACAGGATGAGTGGTGCATGTATACATGATGGGATACCAATCCTGGACATGGCCATTGTAACAGTATGGGGTATAGTAACATTAGCCATCATCATCATGCATCATGTGGTCACTCAAGGCCACTAAAGTGTGCTAGACCACCGCCTAGCATGCTGTACCTGAACCACAGTGCCGTGGTTAAGTTCACAATTACAGAGCCACGTTGCACAAGGGTGTGTGAGGTGTCCAATAGGGAGCATTGCCTAACATGACTGTGTTATGTGTTGAGGAGTGTTGCACAGCCCCATGCTAGGCCCCTACCCCTTAGGTATAGTATGTGTGGTGTGTGTGGATGACATGTGGGATATTGAAGTGTGACCTGGCAGCGGGTGTCTGGTTACACTATGTGTAGCATGTTGAGGTGTACTGCATATGACAAACGTGTTATGTTGTGAACATGTGTGTCAACTATGCCTATCCAATGTGCAGTACAGTGTTGCCACATTTGTGTCTGATGCTCTGTGCATTTTATGTGATTGAGGCAGCTACTGACATTACTGAGATGTTTCACGTCTCACAGCAAACATGCACAGCATGCATTATGCGTAGGTGTGCTATGTGTACATGGCCTACACCTCACCTATGACATGCACTGCTCAATACCAAGTTTAAAGTGTTAACACACTCACCAGCATGTAACGTCTGCCCTGCTGTCACACCAGAGGGACCTGCAAGAATATGACACAGTTTGTCAGTGGCTACAACTGTGGCATTCCTATTGTGAGTGTGCTAAACTACAGTAGAACAACAGGCATAGGTGTACAGATACTATTCAAATTATCAATATTGCACACAATAGGCAGCACAACTGCTAAACACAGCACACATCTCACACATGCATAATCTAACAATACAGGTAACAGTAGTCTACAGCTAGGGCATGTTACCTGCACGCTCCATGTCACCATGCTGGGTGGCTCCAGCCTCCATGACGACACATGTGTGATGTTGTTGTTGCTGTAGGCCAGGAGCCACCACATTTAGCAGCAGTTCCTCCACTCTGGTGAGGGGGGATGTATGGCCACCCCACCACCTGTGGCAAGCTGTTGTCTGTGGATATCAGATGCAAGCCGCCGGACATGTCTAATTACATCACTGCAGTGATGGCGTACCTGCTCATATGTCCGGTTATGCATGCCTATGTCATTTACCCGATGAATAATTTCTTGCCACAGTGCAGTACACTCCTGCTGGTGTTGGCTGGCCCTTGAAAACAGCAGGGTATAGTGCTGAACCAGGCTGTGGTGGATTTCCTGTTCCTCTGCAGCTGTGTTGCAGGGGTTCCTGTGATGAGCCATGAGCCTGGAAGACAAGTAAATGATATGTGTGAGCAAGTCATGTGGCACACATAACGTTATACAGTACAGATATCAGTTAACTGCCATATATCGCATCTGCTTGTCTGTCAGAGGATACACACATTCAATACCACATATCAGTGCTCAGCCCACAACTGGCTGATAGTGCCTGCCACACTCCATATGACACACCAGTATACACCAGTACTTGGCTCACTGTTTGGGATCCAATGCACAGCCTTGCCAGGGAGGTACATATCAAGCTAATGCATGCAGAAATATGTCGTCCATTGCAATGAATGTGAAGTACAGTTACAGTATAACCAGTAACCCACCCTAGTCGTTGATGCCATACCCCTACCTAACATATGTGCACAGTTGTTAATATAGCTGGCATACTGCTGTAACAGAGTATACATGTTGCTAGGTACACACACAAACCCTGCATCACACATGTGATTGCGGACATGGTACAGGCATCATTACACACACATCAGACATTCATACAACACACAAATGTATGCTAACACAGATGAGCATTTGCTATGTACCTTACAGTACTGTGTGCCCCTACTTACAGATACCTATGCCTGAGGAATGTAATCTGTGCAGACTACAGGAAACACACAAGACAGTGTTACCAGGGAATGTGAACATACACCATACTGTGCTGTTTAGGCCTACAGCTTTAGGTGGTACAACAGTTCAAATGTCGGCCGGATTCACCAGCAGTACCACTTACTGAGCATACATGTATTGCTTCAGCCTATGATGGGACACCACAGTCGCACACAAGGAACTACGTCACAACATATACCATCCTACTATGTCTACATCCCAATAACTGACACATCCTTCTCTGGCCTCACACTTTGGACACAAACGACCATGACAGAAACAACCTCACACTTAGCTATCCCACTGTCACAGACCTTGCACACATTCACTGTCACACTCATTCCACCTCACATAGCAGGTATTGCATTGTGTACATGTCTGTGTGCATTGTGTCATAAGGAGGTAATACGCTATTGTCCTTGGGGCCTACAGCAGCCTAGCCATATGCTACCCTAGCCTGTGACACACATGTAATTAGATTTCACTTCCTCCTGTCAACCGGATACACAAAGGTGATTTCCAGGGCATGTTACCTATCCCCAAGACAATCATCAGGGGTATGTCTGACATCTGCTACTGAAGGAGCGTTGTTTGTTCATGCTGGGTGGTTTACTCCAGAGTATGGCATATTTGCCAATAGGAGCCTATCCCTCCAGCATTTGCTGTTTAGTGAGGTTGCGGGGACTAGGGACCTAGGCCGTGTAGCCCGGTGGGATTGTGAGGTGTTGACATGGTGGTTGTCTGACTGCTATGGGTGTGGCATACCTCTGTATGTTTGGCAGAGGTAACCTCTGGGTGGCCGGTATACAACGCACTGTAGCTGTGGTTATGTGAGTCAGTCTGCATAGGGTATGTGTTTCAGGGCAGTATTACCCTTTGTGAGGTATGTCTGTGGCCTTTCCACTTGCTGTACTTGTCATGTGAGGTACATACCACATGGGGCATTGTGATGAGTACAGGGGACCACTGACCTATATTTCCGTGGATGACACATCGTTTGTGATTACACGTACCACATAGACAGATTACAAGACTAGTGTGGCGCTGTGAATATCAAAGGGGAGGCTACTGTCCACCTGTGTCCCATGTTCCCTTCTGACACCTTCAGTGTTAGTCAGGCAACCACCTATCTGGTAGTTAGTGGGTAAAGTGTTTTGGAATGGGGTATGGCACTGCAGTATCAACACTGTTGTTCAGTCCATGCCTTGGTCACCAGGCACCTGTTGCAATACGTCTGACCCTGTGTCTCCCTCTCACTATATATATATATATATATATATATATATATATATATATATATATATATATATACATATATATTTATATATCACTCTATATATACATATCTATATACATATATGTATATATATATATATATATATATATATATATGTATATATATACATATCTATATATATCCATAGATATCCATATATATCTGTATATATCTATATATTTATATATATATATATCTACATATCTATATATATATCTATATCTATATCTATATATATATATATATATATATATATATATATATATATATATATATATATATATATATATATATACATATATATATAAATGTATATATGTATATATCTATATATATATACATATATATATATATTTATATATATATATATATATATATATGGTTCTATCTGACTACGTCGACAAGTCAGAACGCCGACAGCGAGAACACCACGCCAGAAGATCGAAACGGAGAAGACCGACGGATCAAAACCCACGCTGAGAACATCGACATGGGAAAAGGCTGTGGATGTATGCGGTAGTGACGGACGGTAGGGTGCGAGTAAGGTAAGTGTGCGACTGTGATAGTTTGTGGGTTGGGGCGGGTTAAGTGAGTTAGGGTTAGGGCGGGCTAGGTAAGTGTGCGACTGTGATAGTTTGTGGGTTAGGGCGGGTTAAGTGAGTTAGGGTTAGGGGGCGCTGGGTAAGTGCGACTGTGATAGTTTGTGGGTTAGCGGGTTAAGTGAGTTAGGTTAGAGCGCGGGTTAGGTGAGTGCGATAGTGGCGGACCTTAGGGTTAGGTTGGGTTAAGGTTGTAGGTAGTTGTGTATGTGAGGTTTAGTGTTGGTTTGTAAGGATTTTGGTGTGCTTGTGTTGTGTGTGTGCTTTTGGACCGGGATTTGTTTTGTTTGTTGCTTGTCGGGATTATGGTGTGTCGGGCATGTGAGGTTTCGTGTTTGTGAAATGTCAGTTATGTGGTGTCGGTGATTTCGTTTTGGCTTTGACTTGTCGACGTTGTAAGATAGATCCATATATATATATATATATATACACATATAGATATATATATATATAGATATATATATACACATATATATATATATAGATATATATATATATATACATATATATATATATATATATATATATATATATATATATATATATATATATATATATATATATATATATATATATATATATATATATATATATATATATATATATATATATATATACACACACACACACACACACACACACACACACACACTCACACATACTTGTAAACAGCCACTGCTGTACATATACATGCACATATATGCACATATACTGCCCACATTTCATGGTGGGAATATCAATTATGGAACAGTTGTGAGACATACAGTTATGTAATAATATTGCACAGTGTTGTGCAGAATGCATTTCGCTGTCCTCAGGCCGTATAGCCGTAGCAAACCTCACTTGCTGTAACTCAGTCCCACAGCATTTAACCACCACATGACATATACCTGCACTGCTTGCTGTTTTCAATGCCACACACTACAACCTACATAGATATGTGCACATAGCAATCTTCAAATACATATATATGTCCAGCCTTCACTAACAGTTGCAGTATGTCCCTTGCCCTATGCACATCTGCATATGCATATAGATACGGACTGCTACCACATAAGGTGTGTTCACAGAATGTAGAGTACCCTTTAGACACATCATTCGGATGCCAGCAAATACATCTGTGTTACATACCTTACCTTTGTATTTCTGACCTCAGTCTGTTGTACCTGTTGATGTTTTTTTTTTTTATTTGTTTAGATTGGTGTCTTCCACTGCCTGTGTTTGTTTTTTTTTTTTTTTGTTGTTGTTTTGGTTGGTTGGTGTCTCCAACTGCCTCTGTTTGTTGTTTTTCTTTTGTTTTGGTTGGTTGGTGTCTCTAACCGCCTCTGTTTTTTTTTTTTTTTGGGGTTGGTGTCTCCAACTGCCTCTGTTTGTTGTTATTTATTGGGTTGGCCTTCAACTGCCTCTGCTTGTTTGTTTGTTTGTCTGTCTGTCTGTCTCTCTCACTCACTCTCTCTCTCTCCAGTTGCTGCTATGATATTATTGCATGTGTGGACAGCAAGTACAGGCTGCTTTTGTAGGTATCTGCACATGTGCATGTGATGGACTCTGCACCAATTGGTGCCCACCATTTAGTAATTGCATGCAGCCTGCTGTGTGGTAATTGCAGTTCTCACTGTGATTTCAGGACACTGCTATAAAATGATAGGTTAGGTAGGCATAGACCTTTCAGTTTTGCAAGGTGGGGACCATGCTTGTTTGCTGTGGACACTGCTGTGTCAGTCAGAAGGTTGGTATATGTCTCATATCTGAAGCTGGGTTGTAGCCAGTGAAATGCATGTTGTACTGAAACCTGACTGTTGCTTCTTCCAGTACACTCTTCTCAGTGTGTAGGTTTACTCACACCTCCTAATGCTAACACTGGATACATGGGAGTATGTACTTTCTTTTGGAATTAGGGAATTAACTGGCATACAACAGTAGTTATTGCAATGTATTCCTATGGCCTTCCTATTTTCCATTTACATTCACTCCTTGTAATGCATGTTAGATTTCTTTGTTGCAATGTATTCCTATGGCTTTCCTATTTTCCATTTACATTCACTCCTTGTAATGCATGTCATATTTCTTTATTGCAATGTATTCCTATGGCTTTCCTATTTTCCATTTACATTCACTCCTTGTAATGCATGTTATATTTCTTTATTGCAATGTATTCCTATGGCTTTCCTATTTTCCCTTTACATTCACTCCTTGTAATGCATGTTATATTTCTTTATTGCAATGTATTCCTATGGCTTTCCTATTTTCCCTTTACATTCACTCCTTGTAATGCATGTCATATTTCTTTATTGCAATGTATTCCTATGGCTTTCCTATTTTCCCTTTACATTCACTCCTTGTAATGCATGTTATATTTCTTTATTTTAATGTATTCCTATGGCTTTCCTATTTTCCCTTTACATTCACTCCTTGTAATGCATGTTATATTTCTTTCAGCACCAAGTTATTGTATATCTGCTGTGACTTAGTGGTACATCATGCAGACTGGTGAGTCCAAGGTGTGGGCTTTGAGACTGACAAGGGTATTTTATTTTGCTGCTGAGCAATATAAGGGCCTTGTCATACAGAGTGACAAAGGCACTTTTAAGCAGTTGCAAGCGAGTTGGCGTGGGTTTGCACGACGCTTAGCAATGCTAAGCACCGCTTAGCTTAGCTTAGTGTATTTTTGCAATACTAAGCTAAGCTTAGCTTATTTTATGTTAGCAATACTAAGCTAAGCTTAGCTTAGCTTATTTTATGTTAGCAATACTAAGCTAAGCTTAGCTTAGCTTATTTTATGTTAGCAATAGTTAGCTAAGCTTGGCGTAGCTTATCATATCTTAGCAATGCTAAGCTAGGCACACACATGCACACACTGGTGCAAACCCGCTTACTACTGTTTACAAGTGCTCACTCCTGCTAACCCCCGCGCTCATGTCTTTGACAGAAAAGTAAATGGGGAGATAGGAATTTGGTGATAAAGGGTGCTCAAAGAGTGGAAGACAGTAGGGAAACTAGCTTGGGATATGCACGATGGGTGTGGAGAAGGTCCATAGCTGCCCATTTCTTTACCAGCAACAGCTGTGCATATGCAATACATTAGGTGGGATATTTGAAACCTTCCACCCCTGAGAGAGTGGTGAGGACATCTAAGTATGTTGAACTACCAATTATGAATATCAGGCACATGCACTGCTTGTGAACTGCTATACTGTCATTAGTATGTTACTCACATCTGAACAGTTTGTGGTTTGTGTTGGCATTAGCACAGTCTGCTCAGGATGACTGGACATATTTCTGTACTGTGTATGCCTACCTACACCCTTGGTTGTGCCTGATTCCACGGGTATATAGTACCTTTGGTTAGGGGTGCAAAACTGCAATGTGCATTATTTATTATCGTGTGATGTTTATCTTACTGAACATGCAGAGTTGCTGTGTACCTGTAAGTCTATGAAGGCTTGTAGTTTGAGTAGCTCCCACCTGTGGACATATTCAGATGGTAGACAGAGGTCAGCCTAGTATTCTTTGACTGTGCACCACAGCAGTCTTTTCAGCACCTGAACAATGACATTGTCACCGGTGGTTGCTAGCAGTACATGGCTACATCCTTTGCTATTTCTGTGTTGTACTTCTACAAAAGGGCATGCTTGTGGGATTCATTCTGCAGCTATTTGCAGAGTGTGTAACAGCAGACAAGCTGATATGCCTGTGTGTTTTTGACTCTTCCAGGCCTCAGATACTCTCACGTATATATTTGAACAGCCTCAGGGAAAGGTACATATAGCTGGAATACACCTGTCATATAGTTCAGACATTTTGCAGTTCAGACTTTGGGTGTTTCAGAGCATTTCTATTACTACACCTTTTCTGACGTGCAAGCGGTGTCTACTCTCACTTATTGACATTTGTTATTAAGTGAGATTCAACACCTTTCTGCCTACTATTAGTACATTTCACAGGGAGTCAGAGGGGCACAGCTAACATTTGTTTACAAATCAGGGTAATCACTGTAGAGCAGTCACTGTTGGGAGGTCTGGCCTGTGACCTATGCAAATATACCAATGTCTATCCTGCCCTGATACTGTGTGGGGTTTGTAAGCTGATACTGTAACCTTATTCCCTACTAGCATGGCTGATTCTCTTTTCACAGTCATGTCATGCAATTCAACAACACCTACTGGTTAAGGCCCACAAAACAAGATTTGTGTTATGCCATTGCTATTTTCCCTTTACATTCACTCATGGTAATGCATGATAAATTGCTTTCAGCACTAAGTTATTGTATATCTGCTGTGGTTTAGTGGTACTTCATGCAGACTGGTGAGTCCAAGGTCCCTGGTTCGAGACTGACAAGGTTTTTTATTTTACTGCTGAGCAGTACAAGGGCCTTGGCATACAGAGTGACTAAGGCACTTTTAAGCAGTTGTAAGCGGGTTTGCGCGGGTTTGCATGATGCTTACCTATGCTTAGCTAAGCACACACATGTGCACACTCGCTTAATCCCGCTTACTACTGCTTAAAAGTGCTTACTCCCGCTAACCCCCGCGCTAATTTCTTTTAAAGAAAAGAAAATGGGGAGATAGGAAAGTGGTGAAAAAGGGGGCACAAAGAGGGAAAGACAGTAGGGAAACCAGCTCGGGATGTGCAGGATGGGTGTAGGGAAGGTCCATAGCTTCCCATTTCTTTACCAGCAACAGCTGTGCATATGTATGAAATTTGGTGTGAAATTTGAAACCTTTCACCCCTGAGAGAGGGGTGAAAACAACAAAATATGTTGTACTGCCAATTAGAATTATCAGTTTACATGTCCAGTGGACATGTGTGCGAATTGGGCAGCTATGCATGGGGCGTAATTTTTTTGTGGGAACAGATTGCCTTTTTTTTAATTTTTTTTTTCAGGTGAGAGTGGAATGTGTGGTAGAGGAGGTAGGTATATTTGGGGAGGTAGGTTGGGGAGGTAAACAGACAAAACAAACAAGACACATACAGGGTGGAGTTTGACACATGGGGTGGGTGAACACAATTGACGGGAAAGGATGTTTGGAAATCGCAAGCCCACAGATGGTAACAGTGGAACTGAGATCACCACTCATGGGCAGTCACCACTGCACCTTCACAGCCCTGAGGGTAGCCGTGCTGGGGGCAGAGTGGGATGGGCAGGATCACCCGAGAAATGCGCCACACTCACCTCAAGCTGGCGTAGGGGATCAGCGACTGAATTCTGAATCTCCCTACGCACCACAGCCTGGACCCTTTGAAGGGTGATGGGTGGCCCTTCTCTGCCCACACTTGCATGGGGGGGATGAGCCCCATCCCCTGCAGAACTTCCACCCAAAGGTGGCACATCACCAACGGAGGAGGGGAGTCCAGGCTGGGCACCAGAGCCACTGGTGCCAGGTGCACTCGCCAACTGAGGAGGGACAGTTGGGTCCACTGGGACCGGCCTTCCCATACATTCTGTGATTAGGTGTGTTTCATTACAACATAAACAACAGCATTCCAGATTAGTTGTAACAGCATGCAGTAATATTCCCATTAACCCAACACACCACAGGTCCAACAGTTGAACAGCAAACATAACACATGCATATATTGAACAACAGTGGTTATTTCAAATGCATGCAGAGATGATTGGTAGCAACAGGCCACCATGAACGTGGTGTTTGAACAGGGCACATGCATCAACATGAGTGCAAATATTTATAGAACAATTGGACATATATCCCAACAAATATTTAAGATTACACATACCCATTGAGGTGTGGAATTGCATGGTTTATGCACAAACAGTAGGGTGTAGAAAAAACCTCTGTTAACATCTTATAAACACTTTTACTCTACACTACATTCCTAGTGACTGCAGGTGTATATTCCCTACATGTATTATTACACTTGCCACCATGCATTAGGTTGTGTAGTGGGTTTGGCTATTTCAATCTATACTTGACCTATATCTCACATACTAACTGTCCAGGATGCAGATGTTACTGCTACATATTTCATGGTTGCATTTATATTTCTTTATCTACATATCTGGATGTTTCCACATTACATTTTCACTTCAAATTGTACAGAACCCTGCATTTATTGAAGCACACTTACATTTCTGGGGAACATATTAGCATGCTACTCGTGTGCCAGATTTTCTTATGCATGCCAGCCAGTAAATGACTGTTGAGGACTGTATATTTCCTTCACAGCTACTAGCACTTCCATCACCCACTTTAGATAGGACTACAGAACTCTGGATTGCCAGCACTTTCTAACACATTACTATTTGTATAATGCAAGGGTACAATAACATTTCATACTAAGTGAAACAGGCACACTCTGGGTTTTAGACCTTTATTAATGACATTACACACTTTTCCACAGGCTCACTCCTTTATTTGTTTTAACGGTATATATGGCAGACATGTTCATGATATATTATACCTTTATTAATAGGTTAGCACACTCTTTTTTCAGGCTCACTAAAATATTATTTTATATGACAGTGCCTGCAGAGATATTATTCCAGACATTTGTTACCTTTCTTAATGGGTTACTACACTCTTTTTCTGCCTCTCTAACATTTTTATCTGACAGTACATGCAGATGACTTATTCAGTCCATTTTATGGCTGTATTATTGGACTACAACACTTTCTTTCATGCTCTCTCCCATATGTTATATAACAATACATGCAGAATAACCTGCCTGGCGGTGCAGCTTTAGCAGGCTATCTTCATAGGCTTGCTGATTCGTAACACGGTCACCTGCAGCTGTAAAGTAAATGAAGGGACATTGAGACATTCCTATCTGTTATACATACTCCATTTTAAATCCTTACATACTGCATTCCATGGCTACATACTCAGTTGTGGGGCATCCCGCATCCCACGGGCCTCCTGTATCCACTGGTTCAGATGGTCCTCCTTTCATCTCTTCAGGTCCACATGGTGGTGATGGACCTGCTCACCAGTCGGGGGAATGCCTGTGCCACTGGTGAGGTCATGAGCGAACCGGTTCCAAGCCTCTGCCTTGTACTTCATCCCATGGAACTGGCCCTGCAGGAGTCTTGCCTTGTAACAGTGGACTAGGAGCCAAACCATGTATTTGGACTCCTCGGTGCCCCATCTCTGTGCTCGGAAGCGCACTCCCTCTCCAACACCAGACATTCTGACTGCAGATGAGAGCTACAATCAGTTATGGAGTGTACCCCGCCTGTGGGGCTTAAAAATGCCACATTTCCAGCACTTTTTTGTGATTGGCCGTTTTGTAAAATTCTCGGCTGACTGCAGACCTGCTCAGTAATGGTTAAAACTACCATTCCTAAGTTTATGTATGTTAATAGTGGCTGTTTCCCCTATGTTGTCATGGCTTAGTGATTCTGTACTTTGATTATGGTGCAAAGGGTCCTGGGTTCAAACCTTGTCATTCTTTTATTTGAATACTGTCTAGACAGGCTAGGGGGTGTGGCTGCGTTCAAGCAACTTAGCTCTATGTTGCTCCCCTGTGCCCTACGGTGCCCTGGTTGGCGCGGCGTGGACGTCTGCGCAAACACATTGCGCTGGGTAAAGTGTTTTTAAATGTTGGGCAACTCTATTGCACTGGGTAAAGTGCTATTACACTATGGGCAACTCTGCTGAGCTGAGTGAAGTGTTATTAAACCATGGTCAACTCTGTTTAACTGGATAAAGCGCTATTAAACTATGGGCACCTCTGCTTAGATGGTTATAGTGCTATTAAACTATGGGTACCTCTGTTTAGCTGTGTAAAACGTTGCTTCACAGCAGGCTATTATATATCTGGGTCTTTTAAAAATATATATTTTGTTCACTGATACATTGGCCATGTCACTGCTTTTAATAAAATTTTAATCATATTTGTCTGGTATTATTTCAAATATTGATTTAAAACATAAATAAGAAGGGGAGTGGCGGGACTCGAACCGTGAATGCCTTCTCTTTGTGCATACGCTCTACCATTACGCTATTGCTATTTGGATTAATTTGCATAAGTAGTTCTTATATGCTCCTCAATGTCACAATTGCTAACTGGTTAAGCAATGGGCACACCCACACAAACAAGCGCAAATACGGGCAGCTATATCGTGGATTTAAAAAAAATAATAATATTTTCCATTTTATAACTCTGATGGGGGTTTACAGTGTCAGGGAGTGTGGTGTTGGGTGCATGTACATTTGAGCGGACTCGCTCTTGTCTGTTGACATTATGCTTTTTAAAACTTTGCAGGGGCGTGGACTTTTAGACTGCTCAGCAGTCGGACATGCCCCCTGCTTGCCTACTCAGTCCGTTTAATAGTTACGGATGAGTCAGCATGCCCTCATGAATATTCATGGCACGCTGACATCGTACCGTTCAACTGCAGCCTCTGAGTAAAACATATTAAGTCTTACACGGAGGTTTTGTGAATCTGGCCCACTATTCTCCTTTATGACTTTTATTACATTTTGTGTTAAACGCTACATTTATGCACATGCATAGCTGTGTGTGGTAGCATATTAGAAACCAAATTCAGTTAATACATGCAAAATGAGCACTTTAGTTGAATACATTACTTATCAAAGCACAATCCTGTTTTAAACTTTATTGATAATGTTCCTTTAAATCTGGCATTTAGACAGATAGATAGCAGTCCAGGACTTAAGTTATCTTACCCATATACCATGTTCATTGCCTGAGTGGAATGTACAGCATTATTTCAGACAGAATGAGCAGAACACTGGCTTATACCTTACTCTGGTTATTGCAGTACATGCATTTCAGACATTTGTGCCTTCATTGTTTATTCATTAACATCTAACAGTGTCAGATTAGTACACACATGCAGTGATTACAGGAATAATGAACACCTATTTGAAAATATTACTTATTAAACACACTCCTGAGTTGAACTGTATTGACAATGTTCCCTAATATCTGCCATTTAGACACATGGATAGCAGTCCAGGACTTCAGTAACCTTACCCGTATACCATGTTCATTGCCTGGGTGGAATATACAGCATTATCTCAGACAAAATGAGCAGAACACAGGCTTGAGCCTTACTCTGGGTCATGCACCATATTTATTTCAGACAGTTTTTGCTGTATTCTTTATTAATTTACATTTCATAGTTGACAAGTATCAGATAAGAACACACATGCAGTGAATACAGGAATAGTGATCAATTTTTATTTGAAAACATTACATATCAAAGCACCATCACCCTTTAGATTTTATTGATTAATGCTGCTTCAAGTCTGGTATGTACATCATATATAGCTGTGAGAGACATAGGGTATCTAACAGATAACCCATATACCCTGTCCATTCATTGAGAGCAACCTACATCATATTTCAGACAATAGGCAGACCAGAACATTGACTTTTAATATGGGTAGACTACAACATTAACCAATGTTTGGAAGCTATTCTACGCAGTACTGCATGTTTACCTGATTTAACTTGCTCTACCATTTCAGGTAGGCAGTGACGCATTACTATACATGTTACATGTTCCAGGTATGTCATAGGTTAGTACTAGGCTATCTACCCGAAGGCATCTATAAGCCTAGCCTGAATGTGCTGGCTTTCAATCACACTCCTGAGTTAACCTGACTGTTAAGACTGCAAACTCTAACTAATTTATTATAAGATTACATTATGCATTACATTATTACTTTGATGTTTCCCTACTTACCACACTCTTGCCTCATCCTGGCCAGGTCCCCTGCACGGGACTGGACATTGCAAGCCCTCTCATCTGCAGCTGTTGAAAGAGAAGTAAATCATTATGCATACCAGTTTTGCCCAGACTCAGCTTGTATATTTCTAAAGTACTGGCAAACATACTTGCATATCTGTGGGGTCTGCCCAGCCCAAGCTTCTTAGACCCAGGTGTCCAAGGTTTCCCTCTTCCTCTGCTTCAGATCATCAAAGTGATGATGACACTGATGACACTGCTCACCAATGTGGGGGATGCTAGTAGCACTGGTAAGTTCCGTAGCCAACCAATCCCAGGCCTCAGACTTACATTCTGAGCCATGGTAATCACTCTGCAGCAGCCAGGGTTAATAGTTTTTCACCGGGAGTCCAAAAAACACTTTGAACTCCTGCACACCCCACCTCTGCACCCGAAAGCATGCCACCACTCCAGCACTACCAGGCATATCGACAGCCAAGTGAAGACTCCAGTGAATGTTGTGAAATTCCTATCCATTGGACTTTATATAGGCTGCATTCCCACCCTTACACATCATACTGTAACTTTCAAAAACTTTTCGCATCACTGAGCTTCATGCAAACCTGCACAAACCATTTCAGTGAAGCTGAGCATCCCACACATTTGCACAAGCCATATTTAAGTGTAGTTTAGCAATGCGCAAACATTGTAGACCGCTGACCATGTTTAAGCGGTGTTTAGCATTGCACAGCTTTTCTAAATGTAACAATTTTTTTAAATTTTGAATTAAACTGATGTTTAAGTCACCTGACACATTTTCACAGCAATAAATGTAAAACATATAACTGGTCAGGGCTCAAACTCAGGACCTACTGCACTGTAGGTCATGACTCAACCTATCTAGTTATTTTGATAGTACAAGAGAGCACTATATTTTCAGATCTACTACTAAGATGTCTCTTAGTGTTGTGCAGAAAAGTGGATTTGCATGTTGCTAAGCATGACACAACTACAACAATTAAATACACCTGGTTTCTATTTTTAGATGTTATAGGTTCATAGGTTCATAGGTAGGTACAAAGCTATTGGCCCTAGGGCCTATATAAGCCTAGCCAAAAAGGTACCATTGCTTTCACCATCCAAGAAAATTATTTTCCCATGCCCCTGTTGAGCAGAGCCCCAGAAGTGATCCCAGGGGTGAATTTCCTATTTCCCATCCAATCATCAAGATTTTTCTTGAAGAGTGCTAATGAGGAGCTTTGTTTGATATAGATAGGTAGCTTGTTCCAGAGTATGGAAAGTCTCTGGGACAGGAATTTAGCCCTCGAGCATGTTCTGTTTATTGTGGTGACAAGGTTTAGGTCCCTAGAGCATGTAACTTGGAGGGATTGGGATTTCTTTAAGTGGAGCATGACCAACAGCTCTGGGCAGAGATTGTCTCTGCGTAGGCAATATGTGACGGAGTAAAGCTGGAGTTTTTTGAGATGGTCTGCATAGGGCATCTGTTTGAGGCTGGTAATCCTCTTTGTGAGGTATTTCTGCAGCCTTTACAGTTATTGTAGATGTCTTGTGAGGTACATACCAAAAGGGGCGTTGTACTCTATATTGGCTCTAATGAGTGACGAGAAGAGGGGAACAATGAACTCTTTTTTCCTGGATGAGAAACCTTTTGTGATGATGTGTGCCATGTAGAAGGATTTCCTGACTACTGTGCCAATGTGATTATCAAAGGAGAGACTACTGTTCACCTGTGTCCCAAGGTCTCTTATCACACTTTTGGTGTTAAGTAGATGACCACCTATGTGGTAGCTCATGGGTACAGAGTTTTTACCAAAGGGGATGACAATGCACATTTTGGCATTGAGCTTGAGGCCATGGCTTTGACACTAGGCATCTGTCTCAGTGAGTCCCTTTTGAAGATTATCCACATCGTTAGGAGTTATGATTATGGCACCTAGTTTGCAGTCATCTGTGAACTTCATTAGCCAAAGACCTTCTGTGTTAGTCTGTACTTCAGCAATGTAGATACCAAACAGGAGAGGATGCAGGACTGCACCTTGTGGTACTCCACTTGTCACTGGTCTGAAGTTGGATTTGGAGTCTGCTACTTTCACAGTGTGGGTTCTGTCAGTGAGCCAGTTGGCAACCATCTTGTGACATAGGGATTTATACCTAGTTTAGTGAGTTTATCTATAATTCCAGAGTGGGTGATGGTGTCAAAATCCTTGGCGACATCTAGATAGTCTGTTTGAACCACCTTACCCTCGTCTATGGCTTTGGTGACTGCTTCAAAGAAGTATATCTGGTTTAGGAGAAATGATCTGCCTTTTACAAACCTGAACTGGGTGTGGTCCAGAGTTTGGAGATTATCAATGTCTTTTTTTATAAATTCCATGATGATACGTTCCATGGCTTTGCAGACCAGACTCGTTAGGCTAATGGGGTGGCAGTTCCCAGGTGTTATGTGGTGGCTCCCCCTTTGTGGAGTGGGATAACCATTGCTGTGCACCATTCAGTGGGTGCAAAGCCCTGAGGTGAGGCTATGATTGAACATGATGCTTAGGTGGGGGTGCCAGTTCATTCTGTAGTTCATGTAGAACGCAGCCTGGGATGTTGTCAGGTCCCATGGATGCTGTGTTCTTGGCTTTGAAGAGTGTGGTTTTCACTCGTGCAGCCATGATTACAGGAACTTTGCATTCTTCCAGTATAGAGATGGACCCTTTAGGGGGTGAGAGAGGGGTAACGTTAGCACTGAACCTATCTGCCAGGATGTTAGCAATATCAGTTGATTCTGTACATTTAGTGCCATTGTGCTGTAACTCAGAGCAGATCTGAGTGTTGCCATTGAGATTCTTGACATAGCAATAAAATGCTGTGTGGTTGTCTTTAGAATCAATGGTGATTTTGTTTTTGTAACTAACTTTGGAGGATTTTATGAGAGATCTCAGCTTCTTATTGAGGCAGACCAGGGAGTTCCTCCAATCATGGGATTTTACTCTTTTTTGCAACAGTTTCTTTCTTCTGTTGTAGAGTTTGCTTATGGCAGGGGACCACCAGTTTGGCTTCCTTTTTTTGGAGGATAGCATCTTGGTTCTGTTAGGGATAGCACAATCCATGCACTCATGTAAGTGCTTATAAAGTGTATTTGTGTAGGAATCAGCAGTCGTACCTCTATTGTTCATCTGCATGGGTGTCGTGAAGTTTGCCACTTCTGTCTTAAGAAACGTGAAGTTGGCTTTGGAGAAATGTTTTTATGGTGGTTTCCCTAATGGGGGGTGGGGGCAGGATGTGGATGTCTAGGGTGATTAGCTTGTGGTCAGATCTGATCAATGAGGAATTGACCTTTGGTGTGGAACACCAGTCGCCCATGTTGGTAATGACTAGGTCTAGGATATTGCTGACCCTGGTGGGGGTGTGGATAAGTTGATCCAAGGCATTGGAATTTATGAATTCCATTAAACATTGAGCAAAAGAGCTGGTACATGAGTAGTTTTTCCAGTTAGTGGTGGGATAGTTGAAATCACCCATTATGAGAGTGTTGGTTATACCCTAATATTTTCCACTGTTTCAAGAAATGAGGAGTAGGAATCTTGAGGCAAGGTGGGGGATCTGTAGCAAGTTAAAATTTGGATTGTGGTCTTCCCCAGAGTTAGTTGCACTTGGATAATCTCGTATGCATTATGCTGAGCAACTAGCCTGAAGGTGTGGATATCCTTAATGAATATGGACACTCCTCCGCCTTTAGTGTTTCGGTCCAGGTTAGGTGGCCAAAAGGTGTGGTATGAATTACAGCCTGGTAATGCAGGGGTGCTCTCTGGAGCCTTGAACCAGGTCTCTGTAACTGCACAGATGTTAATGTTCTCCGTTTTAAGGAGTGCCTCGAGTGAATGCATTTTGAGGTTTAGACTTCTAGCATTGAGTAGCATTACTCTCAGATTTTGCTTGCTTGTACCTGTTATGGTGGTGAATTTGTCATTTGAACCTTGCCTAAAAAGGCACTATACTGGTGGCAGGAGCCTTAACCAGTATTCGGAATTCCAAGGGTGACATGTGCAGGCCATCTCTGGCAAAGCATCATGGTCTGTTGAGCATGTCATCCCAGGCAGATGGATACTGGATCCCCTTAGAATGACACCAGAAGCTTAGCCAATTGTTGAAGACAATCATTTTGTCCTTGTACTGTGATATCATTCTGGGTGATGGCAGGATGCTACTCAGGGCTAGGGTCATACCTACTTGGCTAAAAGATCAGAGAGCTCCTCCTTGTCTCTTTTCATGTAGTCCAAGGAGGTATATCTCAGGTCATTCACACCAACATGGACAATGACAGAGTCATATTTCTACTTGTTGTGGAGTGATCTGAGTGCATGCATTATGTGGCAGATCCTGGCACCTGACATGCAGCTGACAGTAATTTTCTCCTTGTTTAGCCTGGTGAGTGGAACATCAGTGTGTCTGACTATAGAATCACCTATGACTAAAGTGTTGGGTACACTGTTATGCCTTATGGGCTGTGGTTGAGTGGCACACTGAGTTTGTGGGCTATGTGTCATTTGGGTTGTGTTGGGGGTGGAGGTTGCTTGTGTTTCTGCTTTGGAGGTCTCTGTTGCTTAAGCAGATTTTTATTGAGAGCCTCCATGAATGTAGGTGTGTGTTTTGTGTTTCTATGTGTCTATTTTGATGGTGTAGGTTTTGAGGGACTATGTGATGAGTGTGGTGTGGTGCAAGTGTTTACCTTCTCCTCTTGACTGTCTAGTCCAGTCTTGGGTGAAGAGAGTTTTGCTTCCAGTTTGGCTATATAAGTCTCTCACAGGTTGTAGTGTTGGGTGGTAGGAGAAGAGGTTTGTCTGTGTACATGAGGCAATTGCCCCAAGGTGCCCAGATTCATCAGGTAGACAGGAGAAAACACCAGGAGCTGACCCTTAGACATGCCTGGATAGTTGCTTATTTATTAAGTACTAAAAACTGTTTTCCTCTAGACAAGTGAGGAAAGTTGAGTGCTGTAATAATTTGTAGCTTATTTAGTGCTTACGAGTTTTGAACAAGTGCTGATGGCATTGCTATGCTCTGCACTGCTCCACGCAAACAGGGAATGTCAGGTGTATAAGTATAAGTGCAGCTTAGCATCACTAAGCACCACACCAACCAAACTACACATAAAAAAAAATAAAAAAAAATAATGTCTTGTGCTTACCACCTGCCCAGACATTTTCTGGACAGTCCACAAGTACTGGACAGCCTCTACACTGCTGCTTCCCTGGATTCAATATCCATGTTACTGTCATCCCTCTCTGCAGCATAACTTAATTAATATGTATGGCGTGTGCTGCTGGTGGGGAACCTTGTTGTGTACACAGATACATTCCATGTAGGCTCTACATGGAGCCTACATGGATTTTAATGAATCCTGAGGTTAGTCTTTTTGCCAAAAGAGACATAAAAATCTTGTAATCTGTACTTAAGAAAGATATAGGTCTGCATGAAGAGAATGAAATGGGATCATTATTTGGTTTTTGGATGGGTGTGACAAGTAAGCATTTCCAGGAAGGGGGATGTTAGAGGTACTATTAACTTCTTTGAAAGTGTTAGTAACATTTTTAGAATGTTGTAGGGAAGAAGGTTATATAGCTCTAGGATTATCCTGTTGTAACCTGGTGCTTTATTTGTCTTTAGATTTTTAATTTGTTCTTTTAACTCTTTAAAAGTGAAGGATTTATCTATCTTACTTTTATGTTCTTTTGATAAATATATTTCTGAGAGAAAACATTCAACAAAAACTATATAAAATATTACTATTGATTATGTTTGCTTTTATTTTATTAATTCCTTCATAGTGTTAGTTAAAACATTTTAATTTATCTTTTAAATCTGTTACTTTAATTGCTTTATTCTTTTCTTTATACACAAGTTCTTTGATATGCTTTATTTTGTTCATGTTCTTCGATCTGATTGTTATTTGATGTAAGCTTTTGGATTTTAATTGAATATGATTGCAGTTTGATTTTTTTTTCTAAATTAATTGATATCTTGTGCTGAATAATATCTTGTTATTTTTTGTTTAGATTTCTTATCTTAGAATTTGTTGTTTTGTCCTTACGTTTTAGATTTAGTTTTAATTTATCAATTTCTTCTTGAAGAACTTTTAGCTCTTTGTCCCATTCTTACCATTTAGAAATGTACCAGTTTTTAACTTTACTATACAGGCCAACCTATAACATGTCCCACAGTATCATTTCTCTGATCTCACCATCATTATTTAATTCTATGAACTGCTTAATTTCCTTTAAAAAACAATCTTTGACAAGAGGTGTTTGGGCTAAAAGTTATTCTAAATGTGATGGTGTTGTGATCAGATAAAGGACATGAAACAATCAACACTTCATCTATCTTAGAATATAGTGTACTAGTTACCAAAACTTTATCTGTATGTGTCTGAGTTCATATCTATAAGAGTAGTGGATGAATTTCAAGGAATATAGTCATTTTAAATAAAATATATCGTTCGTGTTTTCTGTATTGAGGTAGTTATTTAAATGCTCTGCTACCAAGGAAATTCTGATTGTTTTAGCATTTGTGGTTTCTTTATGAGTTCATATGCAATTAAAGTAACCTGCTATCAACATCTCACCTCTGGAATGTAATAGGTTCATAGGTTCATAGGTAGGTACTAGTCTATCTGCCCAAAGGCATTTAAAAGCCTAGCCAGAATGTGTTGGCTTTCGCCACCCCCTTAGATTAGTTCCCTGTGCCTCTGTCCAGCAGAGCCACTGAAGTGATCCCGGGGGTAAACTTCCTGTTTCCCATCCACTCATCAAGGTTTCTCTTGAGGAGTGTTAGTGAGGAGCTCTGCCTAATTTAGACTGGAATCTTGTTCCAGAGCATGGGAAGTTTTTGGGGCAGGAATCTATCCCTCCAGCATGTCCTATTTATTGTTGTGGTGAGGTTTAGATTCCTAGAGCATCTGGCTCAAGGGGATATGGTTTTCTTTAGGTGGAGCATGTCCGTCAATTCTGTGTTGGACATGGCCTTGTATGTCAGGCAGAGATCACCTCTGAGTAGACGGTATTCAACCAAGTACAGCTGGAGTTTCTTCAGTCAAGCTGCATAGTGATCCTCTTGGTGAGATACTTCTGTGGTCTTTCCAGGTGTCTTGTTAGGTACATCCCAAATGGGGCAATGTAATCTATGATGGGTCTGATGAGTGATGTGTAGTGGGGCACAGTGACCTCTTTTGATGTGGATGCAAACCCTTTTGTGATTAGGTGGGCCACATAAAAGGATTTTCTAACCACTTTGGCAATGTGATTATCAAAGGAGAGATTACTCTCTACGTGGGTCCTCAGATTCCTTATTTTGTCTTCCGCATTTAGGGGGCTACCACCTATGTGGAAGTTTGTGGGTACTTTATTTTTTCCAAAGGAGATGACTATGCTCCTTGTGGCATTTAGCTTGAGGCCATGGTTTTGACACCAGGTATCTGTCTCAGTAAGACCCTTTTGCTGGAGAGTCAATTATAGCCCCTAGTTTGCAGTTGTCTGCGAACTTGGTCAGCCATAGTCCTCCTGTGCTTGCCTGTACCTCTGCAAAGTATATGCCGAACAGGAGGAGTCCTAGGACTGAGCCCTGGGGAATGCCACTTGTAACCGGTTTAGAGCCAGACCTAGCTCCCGCAACTCTTACCATGTGGTATAATACCTTTTTAAATAAACACAGCAATAAACAATTAGCGATCAAAAAGCATTTACTTTCCAGCTTTAACATCTGGTACCTCGGCCATTCACCCTCAAAGGATATATTCATTTCAAACAGGCTAACAATTTATACTCAGAGAAACCTCTAATTACACATTAATTAATCTCCTTAAAGTGTACTGTGCAATAAATATTTTTTCAAATATTATACAATTAAATATGCTGCTTTCAATAAATAACATTCTAATATGCACTGAACAAATACATCCAAAAACAAAAGAACAGAAAACAGAATAAGACATTCCTAACCTACAAAAATTATGAGGCCTTTAGGATAAAGTGTCCTAAAATTCAAAATCATATTACTTTCTAAATCAATTATTTTTTTTCCTTAAAATCCCCCCTCTGCATAACGTTGCTTGAGCTAAAACACTAAAAAAAGAAAAAATGATCACAACCCAAGTGTGCAGAGTTAAAATGTTCACTCAGAGGACTCATACTGTTATTATTCCGTATATCACCAGGTGATATTCTAACTTTAGCTTCCCTTTTTGTCTGTCCTAAGTATCATCTCATGTTGTTGCAGCCACACCCAACTATGTAAATCAAGCCACAAGAGCTACAATTAAATTTCCCCCAGATACAAATTTACACCTATTTTAAATTGTGCAAATAAAAATAATTATTTTTTTCATAAGGAGTGCTTTAGGTTTTGATGCTGCATTTGTGCAAGACTGGTATAATGCTACATTTGGAGATGAGGAATATGCCCTTTCCCTTGCATTGTGTGTCTCAGATTTGGTCTATTTAATTAGTGGGGTATGTGATATGGGAGGATACTGATGGCCTTGACCCCCTTCAAAAACGTTGCTTTTGTCTGCATGGTTAGAGATCTTGTGTAGGTAGACAAAAATATCAATTCCAATATTGTATTGACTATATTGTGTCAGCTTTTTTATGTCACCTTTTTTAGGTTAAGATCTTTTTAAGTAGAGCTATATCTATATCTATATCTATACCTATTTATGGGATCAGGTAAAGTAATCAAAACTCTCTAATGTCATCATCTGTTTTGTCATAAAACAGACGGTCAACAGGTATGCAATATTGACAAAAAACAGGGATGGGAAATATCCTGTCTCAAAGTTAGTGTATATTACATGGGCATGCTATTTTGTAAACTTTTTCTTTTGTTGTTTAGTTTGAATGCTTCCTCACTCAAGCATAGGGAAGTTTCTACATTTGTGTTGTCAATATTTTGCTGTAGACATTACTGACATCAGCATTTCTGTGTTTCAGTTTAAGTGAGTAGAGGCATACATTTATATATATAGACAGAGAGAGATTAGATATAGATATAGATATGTTATATTTCTATCTATAGCTACATATATACATAGAGACAAACCATTTGCTAAAATCCATCAGACATGAAAATAGCTTTCCTAATGACATAATACTGCTCTAAGAATATTGTAAAGAACTATATAGTTTTAACTGCTATTAGGACAATTGCCAGATATTGCCACTGTAGACTCATAGTTAAAGCATCATTCAGTTTCTGCAAAACTGCTATGGGATATATGATGCATAATCTCTGTAATAATCTTTTAATTGCCTTTTAAACTACTTGCACATGTCATATTACATATGTCTGCATACTCCATGCTAATCCCAATACATTCTGTGTTAATTTCCTAATCTGTTATAGGTTTAAATTCACTCTTTATATTTCGAAGATATATGTTTTTCATATACCTGTATAGGCATGCTATTACCTTGTAGTTTTCTATTCTTTCTGCTACATGTTGGCCAAAGGTTACATTGCAATTGACAAGAGTCCCTGGCAAAGGCACCAGTCATCATGGTCCTCCTCCTCCCCTCCTCCTCCTTGTTTTCCCATTTTCTCATGTGGTTGGGGGTGTTGTATCAACTGTCACCATCCCTTTTGATTCAATGTCACTTTCCTACCTTCTTCAAGACTCATGTCTGACTGTGCAGGTATTGTCTTATACAATCCATCCACCTTTTTGTGGGACACACTCATTTTCTCTAGCCTTTATCCTGTCTGTCCTAAATCTTCTAACCAGATTGTCTTCTGCTGTTCTGCACATGTGCCCAAAACCACTGTGACCTGTTCTCTTTGACCTTGTCTGCAATTTTAGCTACTTTGACCTTTGCTCTGATGTTCTCATTTCTTTGTCTGTCCCACAGTTTGCATCCTACTACCCATCTCAAGCACTTAATCGCCATCACCTCTAGCTTCCTTAACTGCTCTGCCTTTACTGCCCAGGTTTCTGTACCATACAGTAGTGCTGGTCGCATTACTCTTTTGTACACCTTATTTTTCAGCCACCAATCCTAATTAACAATTTAAATAATATAAAAATAAAAAAATGAGAAAAATGAGAAGCGCATGGAGGAAATTATATCTATCAAAATTCTTTTTTTATTTTTCTATTTGTCAGCTCCATGTAGTCCAGTCCTCCACAGATCCCACAATGAGGTAAAATGTCAGGTATGTCCCACACCAGAAGTGTCCCTTCTGGGCTAGTTCCTGCATATGTAAGCATCAGCACCTGCAGGCTCTTGTGGTGTGCACTTTCCAGCTATGTGAATTGGAACAGGCCAAGCAAGGGACTGTCATGTGGCAATCTGGTAGGGTTTTTCGGTTAGCCCTAGATCTTCATCCCCATGTGTTGGCATCATTAGTAGTCCAGGTTAGCCGTAGGAAGCAACCTGAGTGCATGCTTTGCTCTCACCCATAGTGAGGGCATGTCTTGGTCTCTCTCCTCCACTAACCTGAAATCATTTCTCTAAAATATCAGAGCTATGTCCAACATGATCCTCTGACAAAAGATAGGTACAATGATCTTCCTCACCATCCCCATCACATGTTAGAACTCAGGTTGCCTTGGTCATAGTCAGGGCTTCATCCCTCTGTATCACTTGGCTGGCGGGATTATGGTTGGTGTTTGTGTCTCAAGTGCCTCATCTGTATTTGGTTTAGCTATTGTGCCACGCAGATTGGAGGTGCAGAGTGCAAATAAAGACGTAGACCTTGTGTCCCACACCTGCAGTGGTGATGGTAGTGATGATGGCATGACACAATGCTGTGAACCTGCTGGACTGGAAAAACTAGCAGTGTGTTCCTTATGCAAATAATGACAGGTACATGATGTACATGTATACTGGATTACATGATCTACCTTTGTAGATCCATGTAATCATGATGTGCAATGGTCACATGTCAGGGCAGATTATAGTAGCCCAGGATGACAATATGGCTACTTTTAAGAGTGTGAGCCACACAAAAAATGCCTGACTCCTCCTAAGAACACTTTGTGCACAGACCTCCAACAAACGCAAAAGCATCAATTATCAACACCATAGCAGAGCTTAATAAAAAGCCTGACTCCTGCAGTGCTAAAAAACTACTTTAATCCTATTACAGTTTATAAATCATGGCAATTAAAGAAAGTACATAGCATGGCAAAGTTTCATTCATTATCAGAATTAACCAGACAAATTGTCCACCAGCTCTGAAACTTGGTACCTGTAATACCACTTTGCCCTGTGTGTAAATTGCATAAGAATATAGCCAAACATCTTCATTTACCATTCTCCCTTAAGTGCTAGAATAATTTAATGACCTAGAAGAAAATATTTCTTATTTCCATGTAGAGTCATTAAGCACAGACAAGACAATCTGAAGAAGCTAAAATAGATATGGCATAAAACTGCATTTTGATTACCATAGAATTAATGCAAACATAGCAACCACTGAAGAAATGTTTTAGTATTATTTTTTCACTGGAGTTAATCATGTTACAAGTTTAAACAACCACCTAAGTTATACTAAACTTTCCTGGAAGATATACTCTTCAGATCTCTGTGTATATCATTCAATTACTTTATTTTACAAAAGCAAAGCAGGGCGTTTATAAATTTCTTAATATATTTTAACAAAGGCATTTTGCTTCAAAGCTTAGTGAAAAAGCAATACGCCTAGTGCATTTTTGTATTGATTCATCTTTAGAAAACACTCCCTTGTTTCTGACCTTGTAATCTCCAGATACCCTCAGTTTTATAACCAATCTTTCAGAAAATAAGTCACTAGTATTTGTTGGACCTGAAAGAGCTTAATGTTTCTGAGGATTATTTTTCTAGAAAGTGTGATATAAGTCAATTACTATATGATAAAATCTAAACTGGTAAATCTGAACATTTAAAATTTCCTTTTTTTGATCATATTTGTTTTGATTATTAGATGTTTGGCAGCAGTTTAACAACTTAGAAAACAATGTTTTCTTTTCACTTTTTCAGAAATAGCCTGTTCTTTTGACAACTGCTTCTGATGTTTTCTATTAGCTTGCAGCGAGAAATAAGCAATATCAAAGAAGCAGATGCTGTGTGACATTGTAAGTTTAAACTGCAGCAAACTCACACGTTCTAGTGTTATTGTAGGACAATTGGTCCATTCTTAAAATGATGAATGCTGCAATGGTGTAATAAAGCTACTGTGATGAAATATTACATTCATTTCTATTCTTCTTATATCTTTAGCTATGTAGCTATGTAGTGAAACGCAATAAGCTCAATGGCAGACAGAGTTAACGAAATGTATTTTGGACTTTGTCAGTGTACATGCTAGGGGAATATTTGAATAATACTTAATTTCAGAAACCACAAGTGCAAATTATTTGTGAAAAACATACACAATGAGAAATACTTTCACATAGTGAATATGTTTGCTAACAACTATGTCTCGCAGTTCAGCTTAAGCCACTTCGATAATAGCATATTTTGTTCCAACTGCAATGAAAAAGCACAAACAAATGGATTTTATTTTTTCACCATATATCCTGCAAATCCATCCTTTTCCAGTCTGATAGTTTACCCAGATATCAGAAAGAATATCTCAGTCCAAATGGACAAAGTCAAAAAAAGAAAAAAAAAAATAACAAACATTAATTTAATTCTCACATTTTGATGCATGATAAATTGATCTGGACATAAAGTTAAATGCTAACTAGTAAGCATGTATTGCATACTGTCTAATAGCATCATTCCAACTGAATAAAAATGTTTAAAATAGCATGAACTTGTAATCATCTACAATTGAAGACATAAACTGAAACACTAACCTATGAGTTCAGAAATATCACTTTTGGGATCACAGTTAAGTCATCACTATTTACTACGCATGCCTGATGAGTCCCAAAACACATATATGTACAAAACAATGCATTGGTGCATAATAAGCCACTTCTCATAGTGGCCATAGTAGAGATCAGTGGGAAGAACATGTTGAACTTCTTTGTGGACCCAATAATTTATGCAGCTGCTGCAAACATTGCATGATACAAGCATCAAAGGAACTCATCCTGCAAACACTCAGTTGCCAGTGATTGTGTGCACATGCATTGGTAGAAGTCATGGATACATATATGCAGCAAAAGTTGGAGTGAAGCAGATCTAGTGTACCAAAGATGGAGGGGTAGAAGAAGTAGTAGGTTCAAATAAGTACACATGGAAAGGAAACAAGACTGCAAAGGGAGGTGGTACCAAATCCAAAGATAAAGAAGTCAGTGGAGAAGGGAGTATGAGACAAACAGACAGCAAATCAAACTTCTTAAATTTAACAAATGTGAAAAGCACACCATGTAGGTGGGGTATAGAAAACATATCTACTAAATCCAGTTATGGTATCTTCAGAGTTTTATCAGTATAGCTGAACAATAAAGCAAATGTCCTGAAAAAATGCATCTTCAACTCTGAATTAATTTGAAGGCCACATCCTCTTCACTGATACTCTACCGAGTACTTTATTTACAAGATGAGCCACTGAAGGAGTCCTAATAATCATGAGAATGAAGAACATAGCAGGTGATTGTTAAACCTGCACAGAGTGGATTCAGGAAAATAAAACCAGACAGGTATCAATGGATTTGAACCCATTGCCCTTTTTACTGATATTTTACAAACACTACATTTACAAGGTGAACTAGCGAAGCAGTCACACTGAAGGTGTCAGTGAAACAAATAACAAGTGATTGTTACACATTTACAGACTGGAAGCAGAAACTGAACATATTACCCTTTTCAATGACATTTTAATGGATACTGCATTGACAAGGTGAGCAAGAGAAGCAGCTGTACTGATAGTGTCAGGGAAGCTAATAGAAGGTTAGTGTTACTTATACACAGACTTGAAACAGAAAAGTGAAAGTATACAGCACTGCAGGGATTTGATCCATGTACTCTGTGCACTCACACTTGAAAACTCACTTCATGAACAAACTGAGCTATGGAAGCAGGCAGACTAAAGCATCAACTTTACCCAATTTCGCATTTGCCCACTGCTGTGCAGCAGCACCCAACTAATTTCTGCAACTGATAGCAGTGAACTCCAATATAAGCTGGACATAACATCAGCTAGACTTCATTAAGAGTTCCAGTCATATAGTGGAGTGAATTAGGAGAAGCTTTTCACTAACCAGGAATCAGCAGTCTGTCAAACGTCATGGAGATTATGGAACATCTGCAGACATACACTGAGGTATTTCAACAGGGCTTGGAATATATCAGGACACATATTCAGTTGACCCATCCACAGTTTCTATATTGAACAAGAGGAATTAGGGAAACTTTAATAGCTGGAGCTGAGAAAGAGGCCTTTCAGATTGAGAATGACACCAAATGCATTAAGTGATTGTACAGGCTACAAGGTCATCGGTTTATACAGTTCCTCCTTTACTGATGCTGAATGGAACATTTTATGGAAGGTCTTTTCTCATGTTCATTCTAGGAGGGATGATACTACAAGATCTCTTAACAACTTGACATTGTTTGTGTTAAAACTAAATCTGTCATGTATTTTAACCACTTCTGGTTTGAATTCTATATCTCTTTCCTTGTGAAAATTTAGTTTTTTCAATCATGCTTTGCAATCACAATTTCCTGCATTTGAAAGTTTGTGTGAATCAGATACCCAGGCAGTATTAGCTAAACGATTAGCCAAGAAGATGTATATTTTAAATAACATTTAATTTAAGTCACTGCATTCATTACAGTGTACAAAAATGTCCAATGAATCAGTCTAACAATGCATGAATTTAGAATTATTAGATGAGTTACACAATGGCCTCTTAAATGTTGATTAGAAAACTTTTTATATATAACTTTTCCAAGACTGGATACTTTTTTGACATCTCCCAAATACATGCAAATGCAGCTGATCACCCATTAAGGCCAGTTGTGGCTTCATAGGCTCCATAACTGAAAATACTTCTGTATATTTGAACAGCATTTTAAATATGATCACTCATTGTAGCTCATCTTTTATTAATGACTCCTGGATCCTTCTGAATATATTAAAGAATGTGTGTATTGATAATATTAAACATGATATTTTTCTATCACAGATGATCCTACATATCTCCCTATACAATGATTCTGTATGACATTGGTGCTGACGACATAAGAATTTTCTTTTCAATATCACTGTAGTGCCTAATAGTGACATTACTTTATAGTCTTCACAGGTGGAATTGGTTTTATACAATAATTTTTACATGTTAAATATCTTTATCTTTGAGCATTTTATGGGAGTTACAATGAAAGCAATATCACCAACATGCACTAATTTATTATTAAATGACTGGAAAGAGCCTTTCTATACAAGTTGGAGTTTTTCAAGAAAATGCTATTTTATGCTTGATTAACTAACGATTTAATTTTCATAGTAGACAGTGATATGGCTTATACTAATGCCTTTCTGTTTGAGATGTGTAGTAGTTGCCATTTTTTAAAATATTCATATAAGATCGAGCCCAACAGTATGCATTTTTTGTGATCTAATTCTGTTGCCTGATAGAGAACGGAAGTGTTTTAAGCTTAGTTTGTTCAGAAATCCTACTTTTCATTATATTCCTTCACTCAATGCTTATTCTTTACATATGAAAATAAATGATCGTAGAAGCCAGTTGGTGAGGGCTTCTCGACTTATCAATGATGAGTTTTCTAAAGAACTTTGTTTTTTTACATAAGTTATTTCATGAGAGGGATTATTCTTATGTTCTTGATAGTATTTTTGTCAAAGTACAACAGGAGAGAACTAGGACATATAAACCTATTCTTCATCATGATGGCCTTCCAGACAATTTCATTTGTACAGGCACTAATAATGACATCTATGCTTATTTTAATAATGCATACCCTTTGATTTGTAGAATAGATGCAGCCTCTATTACAGAAATTATTATTTGAAAGTGGATAGTATTTTTGGTTATCCATATTTACTTGATGCTATTCATAAGTAAAAGTATTCCAACCTGTAAAATCATTTAGAATCTCAAAGGAATTCTGAATTTTTAGGTGCACTATATTCTGAAGGAGGCATCTACCTATGTAAACATTATAAATGTAGGTTTATTATATTTGGTAATACCTTGTTCTTCTCTCATATTGCATACAACATGACTGTGAACAATTTGTTTGATACATTGAATTATTTGTTTACTGTGCCACAGCTTTATTGTGATGCGTTCTATATAGGTAAAATTAAAAGAAATGTATTTGAAAGAATACGTGAAAATTGGCATGCCATAAAAATAAAACTGTAAAACTTCACAATGCTATTTTAAGCATTTTTTTCAAATGCAACAATTTTAATAAATGTATTTTTTATTGTTATTGATAATGTTGTTGATGGATGTGGTGGGAACTTAAACAGTTGCTTAGAAGTCCTTCAAATGTATGGGCAGATTAAATTAAATGCCAATAAATATCCCAGGCTCAATGATTTTACTAATATTAAAAGTGTGCTTAAGTCTAGAGCTTGTAAGTCAAGGTGCAAATGATTACTTAAGCATTGATTTTTTTGTGATTATTTCTATTGCAACATTTTTTATACAAGCCATTTGCATGTTGCCCTAACATGATATGCCATGTGATATTATATTGTGTATTTATAGCAAGTATACAGTTGTATCCTCAGTTCTGAAGTCCCTGTGATATGAAAGCATTTAAATGGAGATGAAATCTTTTAAATTTTGTCTGAAGCAGTGGGAGTGTGTGTTTACTTAACAGAAATTGATTTGGTTTATGTTATTTGAATTTTTCCTCTCCATAGGCAGATGTTTATTTTAAAAGTGAACTTCATTGTTGCTATACAATGAGCACTGCCATTTCTAGTTGGTCATACATGGGTATTGATGGTGTTCTTTATAACCCATCATCCATAGCATAATCACAAAAAGGTAAATGATTTGGAAGCCATTTTAGGGCATGTACGTGGTGCATTTATTTTCTTTTTTATCAGATTAAATGTTCGAAAAGGGGTATAGAAAAGAGATGAAAGAGGAATGCAAGGGGCTGGTAGAACAGAAGGTAAGCAGATAAAGAAATATCAGGATGGAGGAGAGATGGGGATGTAATTTTTTTTTTTTTTGCGGAGCAGGTTCCGATTTATTTTTATGAAGAGAAAGGAAAGCTGGAAAAAGAAGTAAGGGAAGATAAGAGGGGTATGTTAGGTAGCAGGGAAAGGTAGATATCATTAACAGGATACAGTGTGATGCAATGAGTAGGGGGTCTATGGTGAAGGACATGTCAGACAAACACAGGTAAAACAATAGTGATAGCAGGTATGCGCAACCAACACAGGTAGGCATGGGCACAAAAGGGGGGGAGCAACAGCTCGTGGAGACAAGACTGGGTGTTCACAGCTGCAGTCTCTGTCAGTTGAGACACAATGGGATATTGCTCATCACTCTGGATACTGTCACCACTGGGGCCT
Organism: Protopterus annectens; assembly: GCF_019279795.1. Lineage (NCBI taxonomy): Eukaryota > Metazoa > Chordata > Ceratodontiformes > Protopteridae > Protopterus > Protopterus annectens. The sequence continues at coordinate 1,464,141,944 of NC_056731.1, read as the reverse complement.
ATATCAGAGGCTGGAGAAGTGCTGGGCCAGGATATGACTTCCAGTGATATCTCCCTCAGTCTCTGCTAGCTGGTATTGGGTGACAAAGGCATCAGCACTGCTACTGGTGAGTATAATTGGACCAACTTCTGCTGCAGTCCTACCTGACTTAAATGGTGCAGGTAGGGCAGAAAGTATAGAGACTACTGTAGCTGATTGGGACCTAGATGTATTGGGTTCTTCCACTGGTGTGACACTGTTGCTGTCGCCTGTGGGAGGCTATCAGGCCATGCCAATGGGAATGGTGTAGATTGCTGTGCTGCTGCACATAACAGTAAAAGAAATGGACAAAACCAAATAATAATGAAAATAAATGTATTTAAGAGAGAGGTTAGTGGTAAGGGTGTGGGGAAAACAGAAGTATATATATATATATATATATATATATATATATATATATATATATATGTAAAGAAAAAAATGAAGTTCATACTGTTTTGAGAATTATACAATTAAACAGTGTACTTAGTAGACCAAACAAAAATATCAAATACATTAAATGCCTGTTGACATATATAAATATTGTTGTGTCTTTCGGCTTTTCCTGGTTAGGGGTTGCCACAGCGAAACTCTGGTCCGCTAATGACTGGCAGTAGATTTTTACGTGCCGAGTTGTCGGCCCTGATGCCATACCAAGAAACTTGAACAAAAACAACTTTGAAATACAAGATGAGCCAGACTGCCAAGCACCCAATGTGCTATTCAGACTGGTAACACTTTGATGTCTGAATAGCACGTTGGGTGCTTGGCAGTCTGGCAACACTTTGATGTCTGAATAGCACGTTGGGTGCTTGGCAGTTTGTCAGCCCTGATGCACAACCATCAACGAAGGTACGCCCATTCACACATGTCTCCATGCAGTAGACGCTCTATCTGAGAATCGAACCGGACAGCGTCTTACTGTGAGGCGACAACGCTACTGCAGCACCACTAAATGAGAGAGGGAAATGAACCAACTGCCACCATCATTTATACTGTGATGGAAAATCACTATGATGGGCTATTTAGACAGGTAAACAATTGCCTGTAGTCATGGATGCAATATTTGGATGTGTGACACTAATGTGCATATAGAAAAAAATAGTTGTTGTCCAGACATAATACATATTTTAGATGCAAGTGATATAGAAAACAGCTTCTGCTGTGTATTTAAACATGCACTCAAGTAATAATGATGCTCTTGCATATATGGTTCATGCAATACTGTACATTTACTAATCAGACAGAAAAATAAATGTTATATAAGTTTATGGCAACACAACTTTGGGAGGGAACAATGAACCCACAGACATCCTCATAATCTATGAAGAGATCCATAATATCCTGACCCAAATGTCCACCTCTACAAGAGAATGCATGCATGTAGAAAAATAACACTGAGCAGCCATGCTGCTACCTTTGAGGAGTGTGAGTAATACTAGTAATGACAGTGAAGTATGGAAATTATACATTTTTCTTCATGAATGACTACAATTAATAAATTACAGTTTTGAAAGTTGAACTTACCATATAGTAAATGCTCAGATGATCACCGCTGTAGTAGCTTTAGCTGTATGGGATTATATCCTGCCAAGGATATAACACCCGACCAGCCTTCTAAAGCTTCAGGATACCTTCCATGTGGCCAGTCTATCAAGCAGCTCAAGCTGAGCTGACAAAAAGTCAAGTTTGGGCAAAAAGCCCACACAGTTTTCCTGCCAAAACACAGAGGGATGCTGAACCCTGAAAGAACAGTGCTAGGAACAGCAAAAAATAAATGCCCACACCCTGGTATAAAAAACACACCAAAAAGCAAGGGGCAGAGGGAGTCGCTACTGTTGCAGTGATCATTAGAACATCTACTGTTATGGTAAGTTCAGCTTACATATCTATACTATGTTCATCATATTGATCACTGCTGCATTAGCCTTAGCTATATGGGTAGACTTACATAGCTAACTACATTTAGGAGGTGTAAGGAGAAGAGTCCAGGAGCACCTGGTGAATGGTTCCAGCAAAGCTTCATCTGGACATAGAAAAGGAATCAAGCTTATAGTCCTTTGTAAAAGTATGTACAGAGGACCAAGTAGCAGCTTCTAGAATATTTCTAGAATCCAGTCCTTTCCAAAAGCCATAGATGAAGGCAAGGCTCTAGTACTGAGGTCATTGACCCTGCCTAGAAAAGATTTGTTATGGTGCATAGATGGTAGGCATCATTTTAATGACCTACAGAGGAGGAAGAGGGATACTCTTCCTGAATTTAGGAATTTAGGAATGAGGACATCCCAGATCTGTGTATCAACTCAAGAGAGTACTTGTAAGACTTCGAAACTGAATATAGGCAAGACTGGTATGTATAATGGTCTTCTGTTTTTTTCTGTTCTTTCCCCAGCTGCCAGTGATTGGGACGTCAATGTACAGGCTCACAGGGCTAGACTGGAGAGACTGAAGAGAGCAAGTGGCATGTGTGCAGCAGAAGGGAAGTGCTATTGTAACATTAAAAGTTAAAAATAGCTGTTTTTAGTATTTTATAGAGTTGTATCCAAACTGAGCATGCATATCCCAACTGTAAATACAAGTATGCATGCATTAGTCTTTAGCACAAACCAATTGCAAGAGGCCAATATTAGACTTTAGTCAGAGGTTGTGGATTCAAATACCACAATTCACAACTATACCATACTGTTATTTCCTCAATAATAGACATTAAATTAAAACATCTATACCAGTGGCACAAATGCCCTGCTGTAAACTGCAATCTGTATAATTGTAACATGCATATGTGCAATATATGCACATTTCTAGGATTGTTTGCAGCAATCTGCAGTATAGTGTGTATATGTTAGGAGGTAGACTTAAATGCAAAACTTAAGACAATAGAGTTGCATAATTGTATTACTACATTGCATGCCTCATATGATGGAACTAATTTTACCTCTTTTTTTTTCTCTCACCCCAGCCCAATCTCTCTCTTTTATTTTCTTTATTTTTATCTTATTTCATTTTTAAAAATATTTTTATTTTATAATTATTTGATATTATTTTATTTTATAAATATTGTTTTATTTTTTATTTTATTTTATTGCCAAAATAATTTATTTTTATTTTATTTAATTTATTTTTTATTTTATTTCTTATTTTTACTATGTGTTTTCAAAATGTGCCCATGTCATCTATGGGTACCACAACACTAAATGTGCCACAGCACAGCAGGGTAGGCCAGCTCCAATGGATCAGCCTACCCCTACTCCACTGGCTATAGCACCGATGCCCAGCACATCAGGGAGCCAACCTGGCAGCATTGCCTCTGCTGCCCCTGCATTACCTGCATCCTCAGGTAGTCCTGTCGCAGAGGCTGGTCCAGAGGTATCCTCTGGGAGCAGTGGCAGGGATGGTGATTTCAACACTTGCAGTGGGTTGCTAAGAATGGTGCGTAGGGTGGGGCGCCAAACCATTGATGCATGCCTACACTGGCTGAAGAGCCTGCTCTCTCTCATGTTGTATACTAGGAGGAGGACACTAAGACATCAAGCACTCCAGCCACCTACGGAGTAAGTTGACAGTGATGACAGTCCAGTGGGTGAGGACATGATTCTCACTTTTTCCATGCTTGATGGCCATGGGCCCTTGCTATCCCCACCCCAATCCAAACATGGTGTCCACAACCTTTTATGTCCATCATCATCCCTGTTGCATGTCTTGTTTGTCTTGTTTGCCTACAATTGCTTCCTCACCTATCCAATTTATCCGACTCAGACATACCTACGTCACTTCCACAACATTCTTTTCTATCCCTCAAATATAAAAGAAATTGGTGCTAGAGTGCTTCTTAATAAACATTTTTACTGGATTTTTTGTTGTTTTTTTATATAGTTATAGTTTGTTGGTGGTATTGTATAAAAAAATATTGGCACCTATCCCCCCCCAAAAAAAAAAATTGTCCCATAAATAGCTCTCCATTTCACATATTTCACAAATATCTTCTTGACACACTTGATTTGGTCCAGTTGGCTATACAATATGACTGCGCTGTAGTCATCCCTCACTCTGGAGGTGACAGTCCAAATTCAGTTAATATTCTGCACATACTTTCAGTTTACACTGTTAAAGAAATAGAAAGCTATGGTTCTTTCCTACCTCCATCCTGCACATTCCTGTCCTGCTTCCCTTTGTTCTTCCCCCTTCTTGCTCCCCCTTTCAATAATTTCCTATCTATCCCATTTTAACACTTTTAATCTGGTCAACAAATAGAATCACACACAACACACATAACTTGCTGCAAAAGCAATGGCTCCCTTGACATTTGGCCTCCATGTTTGAGCAGAGGTGCCCATCATGCACTAATTCACAGTAATGGTAAGCAAGGTTTAAATAAAAGTATTTAAAAGTATTAGATAGATCTGGATTCAAACCCAGTACCACCTAGGCCCAAAAAGGAATGTATGAATGCCTTAACAGGTGCTGCCATATTGGCAGCTAAGCAGCAGGTGTTTTGCATAGACTCAGCACTTACTGACAAACTTTAGCACTGCTGCCCTCATTTGCACACTGCTTAGCTATATGCAAACATGTGTAGCTTGCATGCATATACACTTTGCCAACCGTTGAGCAAACCTGCTGCTTGCCTCACTATGGAAAAGTAAATATTGTTATGTATTACTGTGTTTACTGTCCAATTCTGGTCTATGACATGAAATTACATGTGGAAATATTACAAACTGAAGGCCCTATCTAACAATATGTCACATATTTACAATACAGCCATGTGTTTCCACCCCCACCCCCCACCAAGCACTGCAACCCTGGTGTCTCAGTACTTTTTACAAACATATATCACCTATACTGCAGAAAGTAATATCAAATGTGTGGTATGTAATGTGCATCAGTTTGGTAACATGCAGAACTACAGCTATTGACCTATAAGCCTAAAAAGCCTTATCTTCAAGGCTACAGAAGGAATCAGCATGGACCTTATCCACAGGGACATAGGTGACCTTCAACAGACTTCACCTGACCCATTCTGTTTTTGTCAGTGGTAAATCTTGCTTATTTAACCTTGTGGACTTCTTTGATACTGACCCCAAAGACCTGAATGAAGGATAAGAGGACATACTGCCAATGTTTAGTTATCCAAGGCCTTTGATACTATCCCTCATTCATGTTTCATAGTGAAGATTTTCCATCTGGGAATTAAACCATACTGTACTAGACCGACAGCCAAGTTGCTCCCAGACAGTACACAAACTCTCAAACTTAGGGACTGTACCTCCACCCCTAGTCCACTTACCAGTGGAATATGACAAGGATCTGTGGTGGACCCTCAACTGTTTAGAAACTACTTCCCTGAAGTGCAAGCAACAGAAGATGGTCTATGGTTTACCAAGTTTGCAGAAGACTATTAACTGCATGCACTCATATAGAGTCCCGCAATGATGATAATATAGTACAGAAGGGGCTGACACAGGCAAATGCTTGGTACCAAACTCATGGAGTGAACCTTAAAGCAAACAGTGCCTCATTGTCCCCTTTGGCAATGAAGTACCCCTTCTAATTATGATATACTAGAACCCCTCTAAACTCAAACACAGTGTTGTGAAACTTCAGAACACATGTAGATAGCAATCTACACTTTTATCACTATGTGTCTATAGTGGTGAGACAAACATTCTGCATTGCTCACCTCATACATATGGACATCACGTCCAAGACCTCAGAGGTCATTACCCTTATCAGACCACTAATTGAGTACAATGCTCCCTTCTGTCTGTACCTCATCAGACAACTGCAGAAACTGTAGGAAATACAGAGGTTTGTGACTGGGAGAGTCCAGGGCCTCCAAACATGACATACATGGAAAGACTGAAAGACCTATCACTGTACTCAATATCATGCAGACTACTGAGAGGTAACCTATGCCTAGCCTGCAGAGCAGTCTCAGACCCTACTGTACTGGAAATAATGGACATGTGCAAATCAAATGGGACAAGAATAACTTGATCCAGTTTTCTCAACCTATCCTGTGACATAACCAAAATATGCTGGGGACACAGATATATCCCTCAGTAATTGACACTCCTCTGTAATAGGGTCCCACTGCACTTGAAGCAGTGCTCCTCAATGACCCTGCCCAAGCTCAATCTTGACAATTGGTTAGGTGATAGTAGTCACCTTTGGGGTGGCTCCTATGTCCCTCATGGACAGGGCCAGTCAGTGCTGCACATGAAATGGCTCTGCTAACAGTGACCATCTAACTATGCTCAATAAGCATACTTTTGTTTTTACACAGCTAGGCTTGTAAACAACCTAAGACCATTAGGCTAGTAGCCTTTTATGGATCTATGTTGCTATGAACCTATGCAGACCTCCCACCATTTTGTCTCCCACATGGCCTGCTGATGTCATGTACTATAAGTTGACCACCACTCTTGCAAAACTCAGACTTGTGCCATGGAGCTTGTGTAAAATACTGTGTTCTGTAGTCTGTGTGTTTAGGTAGGGGTTCTATTCTCACTGCAGTCAACATGGTGTGTGTTTGTGTATGTGCTCTTGCTTGACAGTACAGAGAAAATTTTACACCAGCATGTAGAACACTGTTATTAGCATTTTCTCCTCAACAGACACTGCAGATGTTATCAGATATATCAGATTTGTGTATATGGAGTACTCCCACCAGGGCAAGATCATAGACTGGACTGGAGGCCAAGCATATATCACCTTTTCCTATGCAAGACAGATTACAGTGTCATGTCTTTTAATCTATACACTTACATCACTGCATGGTTTGTAGGCCCTGTGCTTTCTTGATAAAGCCCTGTGGTCTCCCCAGCTGCTGCATGTGTATGGTGAGGTACATGCAAAAGAGAGCATTATACTCTATTAGTGTTCTGATGAGGTTTGAGTGCAGTGCTTTCATTCAATCCTAAGATCTGAATATGATGGCATGACTTATGATGTGGGCAACATAGGCTTTCAATATCAATGTGGACACTTGGTGCTCAGAGTTCAGATTGCTATGTACATGTGCTCCCAGTGCTTGCATAACTGTGTATCAGCATAGCAGGACTGTTGTCAATGCTGTGATTAATATGGAATTCCACTTTTCAGACAGAAACCATAAAAGAGACACATTTCTGCATTTATTTGTAGATCGTATGCCTTTGTCACCAGCCATTTGTCTGCGTTACCTCCTCCTGTACAATGTTATTATCATTGTTGTACTAAATGATTGCACCCAATATGCAAAACCCAGCAAACATGGAAAAGCCAAAGGCCATATACTTTAGCCAGAACTGTCAAGAAATAGAGTCCAAATAGTGAAGGGCCAAGCACAGATCCCTGGGGCTTGCCAATGATGAAAGTTCTACTGGTACAAGTTGAGTCACCAACTTTAACAGTATGTGTTCTGAAGGTGAGCCAATTGGTTACTTATCTAGTGTAGTGGGGATTAGTCCCCAACTAGGAGAGTTTCTCAGTGATACCTGCATGTGGTATTATGTCAAAACCCTAGGCCAGATCACGATATGCAGGATGCACTGTCTTATCTTCATCCAAGCCTATCACACAGAATCACAGGGCTGTGACAGCATCACAGATCGCCTATGGTGTGACTCAGGACAAAAACCCTCCACATAGGGTATGTTATTGTAGAAGGATGTACATCAACATGCACCCATCTGAGTTGTGAGACAGAGCCTGATGCATGCATGTATAGAGACATTCTAAACTCTCCTCAACTGTGAGGTAGACCAACATGTGATCATAAACCTCTTCTAAATGGACACTAATAATATTCCATCTGTGTGCAACAGAGCTATGTGAGTTGTTAATGCTAAATCATGTCTGTTACATCTGATAGATGTCCTCAGAGAGGTCACTGAGGGCATGCATGGTCAACAGTATCATCATGTGGAACTTGACCATGTCAAGGCATTCAAAATAAGGTTTTCAATCAACACTGTTATGTGGCCATAACAATTATATCACCAACTGAGTAGAACAGTGTATCACATAATTGACATCTCATTATGTTGGGATATATGAAGTGACCTATATCTCAGGTCCAGTGATCAAATCTGTACATCAAGGCTGTCTGTAGGCCCTTTTCTGTCCTTTATTTAAGTGACTGATATCACAAGTGACATATATATCCTGGGTCTAAACAGCTGCATGAAGACCTACAGATTGTAGGCAATCACTAACTCCAACTGTGATATTAGTATAATACAGACAGTATCAACACATATCAAATATTGCTGCCACAGCCATGATAACAACTAATATGACAAGAAAACATGGTGGGATTTGTTAAGTCAGGTACATAACCACACAATCAAGTATAATATAGACATCACAGCCTATAATCAGACCAATAGGTATGTGACCCATGTTCTGGGGTACATGGTAAGTGGGACATCCATCAGCATGTGGTCACAGTGCTGACTACTTCATTGAATGTAACACAAGTACTGGGTATGTGAAGGACATCCACATCAGAGGCCATAATACCTTCATAGTTCCCAGACTTTAACACAGCAATAACTGAGTACCTTCTATATGTACCTCCCTATACATTTTCAGTGATCTGTAACTGAAGTGCACCACCTTTGTCACAGTATTGGCCATACCTAGGCATTCTTTTTGCGGACTATACATGACTGTCTGATGGTGCATTACACTAATCAAGTCGTTACACCAGATACATGTGTGCTACCTATTCTGCTGATGCACACACTATTTACACAGATGTTTGACAACATTAATGCCATGTATATCATTCATAACGATGTGGATTATGCCATATATATATATATATATATATATATATGCTATACATGCCAGTCATCTAGCCTGTATTGCTCGTACTGTTGCATACAGGTATAGCAGTGTCCCTCCTAACACCTACAGCAGATGTCACATTGCCAGAACAGTATGCTTGGCTACCCTCATAGAGTGTGGATGTATCATAATAGTTGTTCAAATGTGTGTGTGTGTGTGTGTGTGTGTGTGTGTGTGTGTGTGTGTGTGTGTGTGTGTGCAGACTCATCTTTTATCACTCTCAATCACATATATTATGTAAGAAGCATAAGATTACAGGTGGTATTATTCTGATATTGTCAGTGATTGTGGTTGGTTCTTTTAATGTTTTCCATGAGCCTTTACCTGTGCCCACCTTGCTGGAGACCTCTCCTGAGAGTACACTCATGTTAAGACATATCAGTTTGCACAGCTTTACAATATGCACCCTACCCCAATTGTATGTCAGATTCCTGATAGAAGTCCTCTGCATTATTCATGTAAAGATGCTTATCTGACTCAGACATCCTCCCCATTATGTCACCTTCTGTGACAGTCACATAAAACACATTTTCACTGTACAGTCCCTACTGTACCATACAGGGGTTCATGTGAAATCATCGAAATTACAATACATCGACACGCATCACATCGACATGGAATCACCGACAGGCCAGTTCATCGACAAATCAAATCACCGACAGTCACTTCTATGACATCCCGCTGTGAGATACCACTGATTAGTAAACGGAAACGTACTACATGGGCATAAGATAGTGAATATAGTGTGTCAGTACTACAAAACACATGTTGGAAACACCCCCAAGGAATATTCAAATTAAATGTATTACACCCAACTAGTTTGGAGCCTAGTGTATGTATTACACCCGAGTACTTTGGAGTCCAGTGAATTGCTAACGTACCAGGCATGTCAGCTACATCTTTAATAATCTTGCGATACCCTCAACGAACTCTATGTCAGAGTAACTGCCCATACTAGAGATCAGAGTCTGAAACCGCTGCTGACAGAAAACTAATTTCCTACATTTGGGGGATGATGGGCAGCCTGTAGACAACCGTACCCTCAGCTCGTCCACGCGATTCTGTTTGCGACATAGTGTATGCAGTAGGTACCGTAAATCATTGCCCCTATCACAAGGTAGACATTTCAATCTACGGTGCCAAGCTTCAACCTTGTTTTGGGTACGAGGTAAACACAACTGATTTAACTCACAAACATTCCAAAAACTGATAGGGAACAACGGCGGGAATCTCATGGCAGACGTAAACCTTGTTTGGAATTTACACTTTTTGCAATAGATATACCAGTCTGCAAAGTACTGCACAATATCCTTGCCTTCTTTCGGAAACTTACTTTTCAACTCCTCAAAGGTACCCCTCACAGTGGAATAACTATAATATAACGATTATAGTTATTCCACTGTAACTAATTAGTTCTGTTGTCCCATGTTTCCTAATATTATGCCCTTCTTTCACTACCACTTGATATGTGCGCATTTTATTATAACACATGACTTAGGGACTCAAGATTCACTATTTTCCCTCTCCTTAACTCCCATGCCTTTTTCTTTGGCATGACAACCTGACACTTGGTCTAGGGTGTCATTTTTGATGTGAACTATGAAAAAGAATCAAGATCCCGATTACAAACCAACACTATATGCTCCCTCACACTTCTAACAGAATTTCACCTTCCAGGTTCATCAAAACTCATGGATTTCCAACGTTTCCAATAGCAGCTTTTTAAAACATTTTAACTTTGATTTTATTAAATTTGAAACAGTGTTTTTAATGTTTTGTAATTTTACAAGCATAATCCAGCTGTCAAACATATATATACTTTCAATAATACAAGCTTTTTATCTCATGTTTCATTTAATGCAAAGCCCCTTTAAGGAATCTAACAACTGATTGACAACACCTGTTTTCAATTAATGTGTTACCTATGGTTATATAAAAGGGTTTGGCTTCAGCAAATGCTTTTGTACTCACTTGAAAAAGCTCAGGATTATCCTGAGTGAAAGGCTTAAGCGCTTGTGTTTATTTCTTCTTGGACCTACTTGAATAAAAGATTTTCGCATTTCACATCAGCCTTTGATATTCTAGGAACATAATACTGTGTGAGAGAACCAAGAAAGACTTTTGAATGTTCTCTTGGAATCCCAGCTTGTGTGAGAGATCTCTTACCCCCCAAAAAAGAGATTCATGACACTTTGAAAAATATAATAAGCAAGTTGTCAAAATATGGAAAAATGTGGATACCCTCTAACTTGCAATGAGCTATAGCTGGAGCTAGACACTTTGTGAATATGCTTGGTGCCGTGGCTAGTTCAAAGGTAAAGGTAAAGAACTGATAATGCGATCCAGACATACAAAACCCTTATGAAATATCTGAAGTCTAGATGAATAAAATGTGATCCAGACATACAAAACCCTTATGAAACATCTGAAGTCTGGATAAGTCTAGTGTTAGCAGGAAACTTGAAAGATGTAAGAGATAATATTTTCTGAAGTGACATAATTTTGAATTAGGACACTATCAAAAATAGGTTTAGGAAAGAAAGATCCTGTACTGGTCTCTAAGAATTTTCTTTTTTGGCACTAGGAGCATCCTTGAATAAAAACCCTTCCTCACTTGGGAAGGAGGAACTGGTTCTATTAGTTCTTTTGACAGAATGTGAGAAAGAACATGTGGTAACAAAAGAGACTGATCTGGGGATGGGGAATTACCCCCCTGGAAAAGAGGAATCTTCTCCCACTGCCATCTGTAATCTTGATGAATGATATTCAGAACCGATTTGTCTGAAGCAATCTATTGCCAAACAGAATAATGGAGATTATGACTTTTTGGGAAAAAGGGGGAGGCAAGGTAGGTGTGGGTTACAAGGTCTCTTGAATAGTCTTTCAGACACATTGGACTATCTTGGTTTTGGGAGGTTAACACCTTCTTTTTAGAACTCACTTTCTTGCCGTGGGAGAAGTATCAACAGAGTCATATACACACTGCAAATAATGAGTGGTGACCTATGCAAAAGAAGAAACTTAAATTATTTAAAGCAAATTTTCCTCAAAAGAACAAACTGCTGATAAAATCCTTTTTTAATATGTGTGTACTTGAATTCTGTTGAGAATGCTTACATTGTTTTCTGCCAAAAGTACAATAGGAGAAAGAAGATCCCTTGGACAATTTGGAAACAGAGAGTTGAAAAATCTTACAGATTCCATGGATCAACTTGCCCCTTTCATGACACTTTTTAATTACCTCTGAAGGAGAGCAGCCAAACAGTAAATCTATATCCAAGAGAGAATTTAAAGTTAAAATGTAAATTTAACATCATCTGGGAAGTTCTGAAAATGCAGCCATGCAAACCTTTAAACAGTACCAGTGGCCATAGCCCTGGGAGAAGTATCAACAGAGTCATATACACACTGAAAATAATGAGTGGTGACCTATGCAAAAGAAGAAACTTAATTTATTTAAAGCAGATTTTCCCCAAAAGAACAAACTGCTGATAAAACATTCCTCATACTGTCACAATTTGTCAAAACAAACGTTAACATATGAACCCGCCAATTCAAAATTCTGAAAATTGCAGAAGTATACACTTTTTTTCCCCATACCCATCAATCATTTTCCCAACATTACCAGAAACAGAAGCACTGGAATTAACTAAGGGCTTATCAGCAGTTGGATCAACTATGGCTATATCTGTTGGGTCAGGTTTGGGAATAGTGTATAGAAATTTAAATGACTGAGGAATTGTATACATCCTTCCTGCCTTTCTTGGGACAACTGGATGACTAACAGCCACATTGCAGATAGTAACACACATCCTCTAAAACTTGCAGACTTGAGGAATGGGTGTAAGTTCTTGAAAATCCTTCTGCAAAACTCATACTATTTTCTGAGGGGCAGATAAACTACAGAGTTCTCCACAGAAAACACTGGCACATTCTAGTAACAGTCTCAGAGAAAAAGAAACTTCCACATGGAGAATCAGAAACTGAGCTCTCCTCTCATCCTGTATCAGAAATCTGAGGGAAAAAATGAATTTATCACTACATCTTCCTGTTCAGATGCAGAATCTTGAATCCCTGCATGAAAAGAGGAATCCTTCTTTTACCAGAAACTACTTCACAAGAAGAATCAATAACTTGAATTAAACCCTGAGCCAGACTCAGTAAACTACTCCTGTGTAAAGAAATTTGAGAAGGAGTAGATGCATGCTTGGTTTTCTGTTTATTTTTTATAAACAAAAATGGGACCAACCATCTTACTAATGGTAGCAGCTGCTTCCCCAAGGATGGGCACAGCATTCTAACATAACAAGGGAAACTTCCCTGTTCTAACTCCAAGTATCAACAAGAGTGGGTCTCCCTCGCACACTGAGGGGACTCACACAACTAAAGAGAATGACGCTAACCCTGGTCCATAGTTGTTGCAGTGCTACATCAGAGGGATCCAGGGTTAAAGTTGAGTGGTCTGAGGTACAACAAATGGAGTCATCTACCTGTGGCTGAAGCAAATTGCTATCCCACTATGGTGCCAAAGGTTGTTTACCTAAATTTTTCTTTTTGTGGCTGGGAGAAGGACTGGCCATGGGACTGGTAGTCTTTTCCATTTTCAAGCCAAAAATGGTGCCTCCTTTCCACTGGAAGACAAGCAGCAAATGTTGGTAAAACTACAAGTCCATAAAAGTTACTTTTTTGTCAGAAAAAAATTACAGTAAGAAGCATTTTCAAACACTAAGCCAGCCCATTAAGAAAAAAATAAACACAATTTCTCCACAGAAAATATGGTTTCAGTTTGTTAAGACTACTTGCAAACTGACAGAAAAAATAGTGCTCCATTTAAAAGTATATTATAGTCTTGAAACAGTCCATTAAAACACAACACTTCTAAGTTTAAAGTAACTTTGCTGAAGAGCAAAGTAATACAACATCGATAAATTTAAGAAAATAGAAGTTTTTTCCTCAAAGGGAGCTTATCTGCCCAGCAAAGGAAAGCACAATCTGACTGTTAGTCCTCAAAATCCTCAGAATAGGGTAATATTTGGCAACAGTAAAGCTCTGATGAGTTTCACTCCCAAACAAATCTTTTTAGTCAGTTCAACTTGTGCTTCTTGACAGTTGGGGTGCATGGAAGGTACTCTGAAACTTTGGAAGCTGACTGGTCATTATAACCTTGGCAGCCACATAGCCAAGGCTACTGCTGCAGTGATCAGTATACTGAGCATCAATAATAAAATGAGAACATGAGGTAGCAGGTATCCTCACCTTAGTGCTCTATGAAGTACACTAACCATCTCCTGTGCAGCTGCCTGTTTGCACCAATATCTTAGGTGCTGCAGACATAAGGAAGGCATGAAGTGCCAGATTAAATGTGTCTAACATATGTTACATTTACAGGAAATATGTGCTGCCTGCTGTTTGACTTCATCCTCCCATCAGTGTAGTATATCAGGATTGTGATGTTTCATATTACTGTAATGATGACAGCATTGCTTCCTCCATGCATGGAATGCCAGTTGTATGGGTGACACCTTGGGAAAGCCTACACCAGACTTCATTCTAATGCTGTGTACTTATATAGACCTCCTGCAAAAGCCTCTAGCTGTAATCCTTGTCTCCTGCACATATCACCTGCATTCTCTAAAAGGAGCAGCACCCTCTCACTCTCCAGCCATGATGCCTCACCTTGAAGAATCTCAGTCAAAAATACCATATAATTGGTGCCCATATCAGATCTCACATGTCCTATCTTTCACACAATGATAAGCATCAATGGGCATGACATTTGTGAGCTGGATATCCAACTTAAAAAATAAACAAACTCTATTATGTTTCATAAAGGCAATTTAAGGTCTGAAACATGGCAATCCTCAATGCCAATGTCTGCTATTCAGGCAGCATATACTAGAGTAACTCCATCTCTGGATAGTTAAATGTGGAATAATAACATCCTGGGTTGCACCCTACATGAACTCAGGCACAAACTTGCAGCACCATTAGGCACTCTATTCAACCAAAGCCTAAGTACTAGCTTCTTCCAGGCTGAGTAAAGGACAGCCAGTGTTATCCCTTTGCACAAAGGTGGAGCATCTACTAATCCGGGAAATTATAGACCCATCAGCCTAACTAGCCTGATCTGCAAGGCCATGGAATGGATTATCATGGACCTCATTAACAAGGACATTGGCAACCTCCAAACATTTGATCCCACACAGTTTGGCTTCGTCAAGGGGAAGTCATGTCTGTTAAATTTGGTTGACTTCTTTGAGACAGTCACGAAAGCCATGGATGAGGGGAAGATGGTGCACACTGCCTACCTTGACCTGGTCAAAGCCTTTGACACTATTCCCCACTTGGGCATACAGATAAACTCTTTCAACTAGGCATCAGTCCATATGTTACCAGATGGTTAGTAGTAAACCAATTCACTGATAGAACCCACCTAGTCAAAATATGGGAAGTCACCTCAAGCAGTAAACATGTAATGAGCGGTGTACCCCAGGGTTCAGTTTTGGGTCCTCTGTTATTTGGGATATACTTTACTGAGGTGCAGGCCACAACCAGTGGGCTATGGCCGACCAAGTTTGTAGATGACTGCAAGCTGGGCACTATCATGAATTCCTCTAGTGATATGGACATCCTTCAAGAGGGTCTCAACCAAACATATGACTGGTCCCAGAAACATGACCTCAAGCTGAATACCAGAAAATGCATTATCATCCCCTTTGGGGAGAATGACATCCCCACAAATTATGACACTAATAACAATGTCCTAAGCATGCAATCAGTCGTGAGTCATTTGGGCACCCAGGTTGATGCAACCTGACTTTTGTCTACCATGTTGCTTCCATTGTACAGAAAGATTTCACACGGTCCACCTCATAAGTAAGGGTATCTCGTCCAGGAACAAGGAGTTCATAACATCCCTGTATTCTTCCCTTATAAGGCCTATTATTTAATACAATGCCCCATTCGGCATGTATCTTGCAAAGCACATGCAGCAGCTGGAGAGACCACAGAAGTTCCTCACCAGGACAGTCCAGGGCCTCAAAAATCTACCATACACAGATAGGATAAAAGCCATATCCCTCTACGCAGTTTCATACAGACTCTTCAGAGGTGAACTCTGTCTGGCGTACAAGGTGATCTTGGACCCTGCCTTGATAGGACTGCTGCATATCCACAAGTTAAACTCCACTCAAGTAAACCACACTCACGGCCTCAACCTGATCTGTGACATCAATAGGACTTCCTGGCAAGAGAGATTTGTGTCCCAGATGTTCCTCCATCTGTGGAATAGAATCCCTCTCCACACCAAGCAGAGTACCTGTTTACCCCTTTTTAAGCACAACCTGGATAACTGCATGTGAAACAGAAAATACTTTCCTTGGATTCCACCTGTGTCCCTGCTGGACAGGGACATCAGGTGCTGACCTGTCTAAAAATGGACTAAACTCTTGCCTAGGTTTATAAGGGCCTTGGTGCCACTAGCCTAGTAATTTTCTATAAGCCTATGATCCTATGACACTTCATCCTCTCCATAAAGCACATGTTGACTGCCCATGCATGAAGCTGCCCACAGGGACTCTGGCATGTGCATGACATTGTGTAGAAATCTGCTAGATGTTTATCGGGTGTGTTTGTTTTGCAAATTAAATGATTAACAAACAATAATAAGCATACCCTAATTATTATGATATAAAAAAGACAAGAATCATGGATTCTCATTTTGCTATGAAAGAAAACACTTGTATACATATCTGATTTTCTAAGGATGATGTTGGAGAAAACATTCTTCCAGCTAAGATGTCTATGTATATAAGGTAAGTGATATTTCTTAAAAATCCATTACTTTGTACAAGGTTGTTTTTGACAGCTCTTTATTCTGCTGCCTGTAAGTGATGTCAGGTTACCAGTACTTTTAATTCTGTTGGTCAGTGTCTTGAGGGGTAAATTGTAAGTGAACTGGTACAAAACATGCAAGACGATCTGCACAAGGTATGGCCATGGATATTAGTTTTTATCATGTTTATAACTGTAAACATATTGGTTGCAAGTGTAGTTGTAATGCTGGGTTATGCTTACAGTGGATATGTTTTTTTTATATATTCATTGCGATTCTGTACCCAGTTTACCTCCAATGGACAAATGTTTGAATCTGCCCCTACCACTCAAAGGCATGGAAGTCCACACAGGGGTTGATTGTCAGTGGTGCTCAGCACAGTTGTGATCATTGCTCTCCCTCTGAGGTTAATGTGTCAGTGGAAGCAACCCAACATACATGCAAAGCCACTGTGGATGTACAGGCTAGTGCCAGCACTGGCATGGCAGAGACTATGATGGTGGTTCAGGGTGTGCATAATTACCTAAAGGAGTGCATGTCCCGTATGTGTGATCCCAAGGAATAACTGAATCACACACACACTTGACCATGCGATGTTCTCTCTGGGTTGTCTGGCAGGAGAGAGAGGCTGTCCTCACAGGTGTCTGATACAGCCACAGATGTTACCCAGCCTGGCCATGAATGTGTGAGATTCTGCTGTGGCAATAATGGAACTTTCACAGAAATTTTGGTTGTGGAGGTGTCTACTTCCAGAAATGGGTGTACCTGTGGTCATGGCCATCATCATGCCAGCCCATCTCCTAGCAGATGCTAGTTAAGGTCACACTAGGATCTAGTGAGGGTCATAGAATAGCCAGTAAAACTTCTAGCAAAGCTGGCTCTCATGGGTGTGGATGTGCATGAAATGCTGAACCCTAACTCAAGCATTCCCTGGACTTGTTCAGTAGGTCAAACTATAGTGTTCCCCTTTCTGCTGAGCCTATGTCCTTAGAGACACACGCTCAAATCACCACAGCCCCAAGCACATCATGCATATTGACTGCCCTGGACCTTCTGAATATTAACTTCCATAGTGGTTCTGACACTTGTCATAAAAACACTTTTTGTTCTTACACACCTCAACACTCGCAGTCACGCACTTCTCTGTGGAAGGCAAGAATCTCTGCAATGCCTTTTCCACTTGTGCAAATGATGATAACTATGTCCTACCTTTTGTACAATGCTGCTTGAGTTGCCTGTGTCTGTTGCACAGCATGGCCAGACTACACACAGGTAAGCACCGCCTGGTGTTACTTTTGCAAACGGATAGCAAAATTTGATACATCTCTGATGGTTGTTAATGCTAGGAGCATTAATAACAAAGCTTTTTTTATTTGAAAATTTGCTTCCTTTCCACACAATTGATGTTGTTATTGTCTGTGAAACATGGCTAAAGAACAATGACTGGATACCAGTTCTGTCAGGGTATACATATTTTTACTGTAACAGACATTTGAACAAAAAAGCAGGTGGAGATGTTATGATAGGGATTACAAATAGCTGAGACCTGTAATCATTACATATTCAATTATAATACCAATACTATATACAGTGTAACAGTGACAATAAAGACAACCCTGGAACATATAACAATTGTTGGAGTGTATAGACCACCAAAGTCAAGTGCAGATGAGCTAGAGGAATTCATACATTTCTTGCATGAAACACAGGAGGGAAGAATAATATTAGCTGAGGACTTAAATGTACCAGAAACAGACTGGAATAATATAGATTCAACGTTAGTAAGGAAATTATTCACAGTGTATATTCAGGAACAACAATTGCTTCAGATTGTAAAAAAACCTACCGGGGAATGGAACATACTGAACATTGTTTGTGTTCCAAAAGAAATTACTGTAACTTCAAGTCAAGTTTTATCATAATTGATGTGCAGTAATCACAGGGTTATAAAGGTTAATTTGTTGCTAGATAATTCTGCCAAAAAGAAATTTAAGCCAATGCACAGAAGGTTAGTTAC
Organism: Protopterus annectens; assembly: GCF_019279795.1. Classification (NCBI taxonomy): domain Eukaryota; kingdom Metazoa; phylum Chordata; order Ceratodontiformes; family Protopteridae; genus Protopterus; species Protopterus annectens. The sequence goes on along the minus strand of NC_056731.1, from coordinate 1,464,123,240 downwards.
ATATTATATGGAAGTAAAACAGTCACTGTGTAAAACTGACTGGAGTGAGGTGTTCAGTGGAAAAACTAAAGATGGAATGTGAAAAGTTTTGAAAGGGAAATTGTTTGAGTGCAAAAATTAAAAAAAAATGTTTAACATCAGAATCTAGGCATACAACATCAACATGTTTCCATAAGAACAAGATATCTGTTAAGATGATAGACAAAAAATATATAAGAAACGGAAGAGAGGTCAAACTACAACTTTGAAAACAGAAATAAACAAGCTGGACAAACAGATTATGCATAGAGTGAGACAAGATTATAAAAATGAAGAAAATGTATATAAAGATTATGAACATAATAGGAAACCTGTTTATAGATACATAATATGTGAAAGGAGTAAAGATGCACAAACTGATAAATTGTTTGCAAACTCTGAAATTTATTCTCAGACACAATGGATTATAGATATATTTAAAAAATCTTATGCAAAATAGTTTGGCTCCACAAAAGGGGTGATAAGTTATCTGAATGACATCCAGTTAACTCCAGACACTGGAATCAGATTTAATTATATTGAAAAGGAACTGTGCAAACTGGCCCCCAGATTTAATAAATTTCATGTAGGAATAGTGTAAGTCCTACACGGAGTGTACTGTGGCCATGCCTGCAGCTTCCTCTCAGCAGCACTCCTTGCATATTAATGAAGCCACACTTCTGAGAGACACACGTGTAACATAGTTACAGAATCAGTGTGAGGGGTGTGTTACAGTGTCTGCAGATGAGTAACACACCCTCTGCACTGCTAAGTGCCAAATGGCACTTAATAAAGTGAAAAACATTTAAATATTTTTTTGTGTATATTTGTGCGGTGCACTGCAGTGCTTAGCAATAGACATGTGACGGACATCTAAAAATAGAAACCGGATGCATTTAATTAGTTAGAAAAGGCCATGTTTAAACATAGCTAAGCAGGTTTGCATGGTGTGGCACAGTGCTCAGCAGTGCTTAAACGTAACTGAGAGCTATATAGAACTGTATAGCTATAATCACCATATCCTTGGTAGCTAAATGGTTAGAGTGATGGCCTTGTGTGCAGTAGGTGCAAAGTCTGAATACAGGCCATTCAGCTTTTTACATGTCATAGGGAAATTATATATACATTGATATTTGTCGACTGGGTTAGTCCAGCTTGACCAGAAGCCCATATTCAGTGGAGAACCGAGGATAAAAGCCCCTGTTACACACGTGTCCAATACATCAAAGTTACACTCCAAGATAATGTAGTGAAATGTATATGTTTAGGAGAAAAAAAGTAAAATAGATACACATAATAAAGTATCATTAATGAACAATTACTTTCAATAATTGTTTTTTTTATTTTTTTTTTTTGAAAAGCTCTGGTTTGCACATACCTAAGCTCTGGTAACCATTGCTAAGCCAAGCCATGCCATACTTAAACGGGGGCTCTTTTAGCAGTACTTAGCAATACACATCTCCGCTTAGCTGGCTTGGGCATTGATAAGCATTTGCCAGTTTAAGCACTGCTCAGCTAAGCTTATCGGGTTTGCATGGTACTAAGCTTCATTTAGCATTTGTAAAAATGGTCCAGTGGTGGCAAAGCGTGGGAAAACAGTCTTATTTAAGGTGAACAGGTGAGAATACAGCCAGAACCTGTTGGAGTTTGATCACTGCAGGAACTATGACTGGAGTTGGAGAGGGTGTGCACTTCCGGGCATAGCACTGGGGCATTTTGCAGTCCAGAGGCATGGTTGGTTTCTTTGTGAAAGACCATGGTGACCGGCTGCTTCAGGGCCAGTACCAGGGCTCTAAATACAAGTCAGAGGCCTGGAACTGGCTGGCACATGACCTCACTACTTCAATTGGCATCCCTTGCAGTGGTGAGCAGGTGCATCATCATTATGATGACCTGAACCATAGGAAGGGAGAGCTCTTGGCCCATTGGATCCAAGACACTCTGGACCGCTATGCCCCTGAAGTTTGTAAGTATTGGAACCATTGATTTACCAGATTGTAGTATGAATATTTGATAGGTATGCATAATGGTGTGTTTCCCCCCACAGCTGCAGAGGACAGGGCTCACAACCTGGTTGCTCATGCAGGGTGCCTGGCCAAGATGCGCCAAGAGTGTGATGAGTACAGATATATCTTGCAATATATAGTAACCTAATAAAGAAGGAGTACAGTAGTAACTTCCAGTAGATATAGTTTGTTATGAGTGTACTGCAATGAATGTGTACATATACCTGGACTGATATAAGTGAGTATTGCCAGGTACAGATCAATATAGATAAAGGCATGAAACACGGTACTGTTATGGAAAGAAAGTTAATACAGCATTAATAATGTTTGGGAATAACATGTGTATACCGTATTAATACTACATGTTCTGGTAATAATAAAGCACACCGGCATTGAAAATGTGAAGGGAATACATTAACTGCATTCCTAAGCTGCAGGAAGTACAGTACAACTGTAGTCAGAATTGTGAAGAAATAAAAGTAGCACTGCATAGATTGTGTAATAACAGATGTCTTTCAACTCCTGCATTAATTAAAGTATAGAACAGTAAAGATAGTCAGCTGTATACCAATCACTGTGTCATCTCATCCTCAATAAATCTGTGTTCTGCCAGTTGTTGTGTGTATTCTGGGAAGTTGTTCAAGAAATCAAATATTACAGGTTTTGTGAAGTAAACCTGGGTATAACACCATGAAGTGACCAAAGGCTGACCAATAAATAACTGTTATGCTAAAGTGTAGATGTGGAGCTGTACTACAAGGTATAATGTGATATTTTGTTCTGCACTAAGATCTGAACCTAGAGTAGTACTGTCTAAGGTATTATAGTGTGTTTTTGTAAGGATTGCCTTGTGTTAACCTATGCATTTCAACTATATGCATCCCTGAACATAGGTATGCTGATGCAGGCAGGTATGAAACTGTAATAGCTGTAGACTGCAAATATACCATCTGCAAATGTATATGGGTCAGGTAGGCAAGCCAGCATCCCGATATGGTCCATACAGATCACACATATTTCAATCCACTAGGGGTTAACTGTGTACACCTGCATTTCAAGTATTAATACACAGTTCACCTACTTTCTCTGTTGTGCATGAATCTCATGCATGTATGTTCAACTGTCATGACACTCTATCTATATTACCAGGTCGCACTTTGTCACCAGGTGAGCTTTAGGTACATATCACTCAATCAAAACACAGCAGTGGCCCACTAGCTCAGTGTGATAAGCAATATATATGCTGTTTTTTTGCCACACACAGACCGGAGTTTGAATCCAGGGACAGGTACTAAGATATATTTATAGTAACAGACAAGTAGTACTGACTATTTACAGAAACAGTTGTGTATTGTTAACAGATCTTCTCTCCACAGTCCTTATAGGTAAAACATGTCTGTAGTAGTTGTATGGAGGATATAGTAATGTCTGTGCTCAGATGTAGGAGTGTGTAAACAGCATTTCTCAGTAAGGTGATAAGACTCCATTAAATAAAACTACATGAAGTACAGTACTATTTCAAGCTAATAAGACAAATGAAATGGTCTGTTGTTGGTATGGATGTATGCCTGGTGTGTCTGTGAATGTCTGCTGATAGTCTAACCCCATGCCTGCGAATGATGGCAGGATAAGTGTAAACTCTCTGTACTATGCACCATACATATCTCTCAAGTATCATGCTGCCACAGATTGTGATCACTGCTGCCAAAAACCTTGGGCAGAGATATAAACCCAGTTGAAGTATGCCACTAGCACACTCACACAACATCAGTGCTGAGTACACCTTGGTAGTCATATACGTTCTCCTGACATGCAATAGTCCCCTGTAGTTATGTACCTGTAGGTGTTACAGCTTGGCCAATTCCATCCCATCTGGATAGCATCAGCAGTATGTATGTGCTACAGAAGCTATAGAGCATGTGTAGTCACAAAGAAAGGGCAGACCTGTAGAGTATTCAGCAGCACTGTTGTGAAAAATATAGCCTATACATTTGGTAATGGAATGTCTTTCTTTTCCCCACCCCTTATCTGCATCACAAATGATTATTCTTATACTATGGGTATGGCTCCATTGTTCACATATGTTGTTTTCAAAATCTAATGCTGGGCCTTGTGTTGTATTCTTCATTATATAGTACAATAGTTGCATACTAACATACCTTGTTGAAATAGCAATGCTGTCGGCTTTTTTGCCATAACTGTTACTGGCATGCTGTTACAATAATGACTGTTATTACATTTATGCCTGCATTCTGTATGCTATGCAATTCTATTGTTCTGGGTTAATTGGAACACCCATGCATGCTGTTATAATTAACATTGGAAATGTTCTGTTCATGACTAACCGATACACTTTGACAAACCTCAACACCATTTTTTTTTTAACATTTGTTGACCAGGAAAGTCCGACTAGGTTCCACAGATCCTGTTTTCAGCGGATGCCCGGGGAGAAATGCTCCAGAATGATTGGGTAGGTTGGTTCAAGTGGATCTACCTATACCACCTCATCTGGCCAGGGTACCAGGTCCCAGCATGTCTGGGACCAAACCTGGAGCTGCCCCCTCCTATGGTTCTGCACCCACCTAGTGCAGGCACGGAGAGGATGTGGTCACCCGACATCAGTTCGCAGGGATGATGTGTAAGGGGTTATCTAGTGTGATTTGGATGACTGACTGCACCAGATCAAGGGCATACTGGTGCAACTGGAGGGGCAGGCTGACCTTGGTGCCCATCCCCCACCACAGCCATCTTTGGGGACATGAAGGAGCAGTGGTGACTGCCCATGGGTGGGAAATTCTGTCCCACTGTTGCCATCTGGGGGCACTTGGTCCTCTGATTCTCAAACGCTGTCCCTGTCCAAGGTGTTTTCTCCCATCATGTGTCATACACTGCCATTGTCTGCTGTCTTGTCTACCTTGTCTGTCTGCAAACACAACCTCTTCTACCCAAATGACCTCCCCAAACACACCTACAACCCTTCTTCAATATTAAACTCTCTCCCTAAAAAAAAGGGCATCTGTCCCGCAAAACAAAAATTATCACCTCATACATAGCTCTCCATTTCACCCCCATGTACACTGCCATCAATGAATCATCCCAGTAATTAATCAACAAATTTATGTCACCCACACCTCTCCCTGTGGGGTGTGAGACTCTAAATTCCAAGTTGTCCACAACATGCACAGCTGTTGCTGTACAAGAAATGGAGAGCTATGGTCCTTTCCTACACCCATCTTGCACATCCCTACCTGCCTTTCATATTGTTTTTCCCCCTGCTTGCCCTCATTTCACCACTTTCCTATCACCCCTTTTTTCTTTTCTATTTTTGGAAATAGCATGGGTTTCAGTGGGACTAAGCACTGCTTAGCATTGCAGCGAGGTGGGCAAACCCAAGCAAACCTGCTTAAAGCTGCTTAAAACTGCATTAATCACCTTATCTGATTCCGGCACTGTTATGCACATCAAAAAAATAACCATCCTTGCCAACTCCAGAACCCAGAACTCTCAGAACTACAGCATAGTGTGTTAGCCCACTAGACTAATTCATGCATTACACTGATGTCACTTCAGCAAAAATATTCACCTCTGCCAAGTATTGAACCCAGCACCCTGTCAACTACAGCATACTGCATTAGCTCACTAGGTCACTCAGCTGTGAAGAAAAAGTTGTGTTTTTACAAAGATATCCTGATTGCCAGTGATACACTACTTCTACATATAATGGGATAAATGTCAATTGATTTGGGCCTGTGATGCAGACACCAAACCAGTACACAGCCAAATACATGTTGATGGATATACATGAGGCTTATGATATCAGGTAGAGCTGACAACTGCATGGACAGTTGCGGAATGTCCACAGTTGTGCCATCTACTTATGGGATGGTTGTCATAAAGCCTATTCTGTGTGCTGAAGTACTGACAAGTCAGTGCAGATTGAGGTTACAAAATCAAGACAGACAGGTCAGTGTCACACGTCATACCCTTCCAAACACACATGTTCACGCGAATCCTGTGTAAGACACTGTATGCATGCACATATGTCTTGCAACTACACCTGCCATAATAATTACTCAGTAGTTCTATCTGTGATATACCTAGCATATGTGACATCTGAACACCCATAGTCCTGGCCCATAGTCCAGTCTGCTGCACAACGACATGCTTGTCAGTACAACAGAGAAATAACTGAGTCCTGCAATGTCCAGTAGAACTGGTTGCTGCTTCTGCAGTCACTGCCACCCACAGTAGCATGTCAAAGGCCTATAGGGTGGGACACATGTTACAAATATAAATATGTGTCTTAAATGCCACCTACCACTCTCTGGATAGCACTATTATCTGACATATGTACCAGAGGCACATGCCTCACCTCGACTGTTATGTGTACCCTCACCCTGGCCATGTTGTCACAACAGAACTGACACTGCTCCCTCACTCACATATACAGCTTGCTGTCCTCCAATATGTTCACAATCCCCAATATGACTCCTGGTCAGAATGCAGCAGCTTCAGCCTGCTATACATGCAGCAGTATGTTCAGCTACCTGCTACAAACCTAACATACCTCCCAAACACCTAGAACAGGCCATAAACACCCATACAGAAAGGGTTGGCAGGAATGGTCAGGTGACAGGGACATGTGTCACAGTTTCCTCCTACAAACATACACAGCTGATAGACCAGCATCAACTGCAGCAGCAGCATGCACATTAAGATAAAAGTGATGCATGACACTTACATCTGCCTGTCTCCTTACTGACCCCAACACACATTATTAAACAGTAAACTGCCACAGAATCAAAAAGTCTGTTAACAATGGGCAAATAAATCATGCAAAACTGTGGAGATACCACATCAATCCAAACACCTGACAATATTTTTATCTACCCTTTGTGATGCTGTAGCTCACACACCTCAATAATGTTTTCCTCACAGGACAGGAAAAGGGCCAAGTCCTACATGAAGGCCTTAATTATAGCATTGTGTTGCCATGCCATTTGCTAATGAAAATGCAACCCAGCTATTCTGGATCCTATTAGCAAGTGGGAGTCACAGATTGGTGCACAGGCAATCACCTGTTCATGAGCATTACCTACAAAAGGCAACCTGCTGCCTCTAGTAAACAGGTCTGTGACTTTTTTCATGAAGACAGACTGTGCTTTCCTAGGAAAACAACCACTGTATTTCTGCTTACAAAGGAGTATAGCAGTATACCAGGTATGTCATAGAATTCCCCATGTAATGGAATGCAGATGGGGGGATGCAGTCATGGGAAACAGGAATTCCAGCAGTAGGCCTCAACAACATACCTTGGAATGACATGTTGCTGTTAGTCAGCTGTTAAGCACCTATAGTCTTCCCTTTTGGCTCTGTCTGCAGTGACATAGATCACAGCTCTGGTCCCTGAGTCCCCCCAGCAATGGTCAACTCATGTATGAATACTACTGGATTGTCTGTTGTACAATAGTGACAGTAACTACTGGGGGATACAGCTGGCATATCACATCATGGACTGTCAGTAAACCCCTCTCAGTCTGTGAATGTCATACTGGCATAGTTTAACCATGGTCCAGATGTCCCTGACTGTTCCTGATGTACTCTGGCTAGGTCACTGTGTACTACACACTGGTATCTAATTGCCTGACAACTATGGCTAGCATACCTGGTGACCTCCTGCAACAGGACAGCAGGTTATAGGCAGCAGTAGTGGGGAAACACAGGCTCTGCCTCAACAGCAGTGTGTACATATTGAGCATACAATATAAGGGAATGAGTACAGTACCAGATATTAATGTACTATTACTGTGTTCTGAGGGGTCTGCCATGTCATAGACATGTTCCTCACAGTCTGGGTACAACAATTACATATTGTCCAACTGGTTTCCAGACATCCACATTTATCTGGCAGGGTTCCACATATATCAGGTACATGCGCACATTCTGCAAACATCTGTGTACTGCAAAATGTCAGACACTTATGAGGAGGAAACCCTACACCATATTTGCACTGCTCTCAGGTATTGTGTAGCATACATGTTGCTGGAATATCCACATAAACTTGTAGTACCAGTCACGTATTTGTTGGATGGTGGCAGTATGACATCTTAATGTAACATTATCCATAAGGGACACCAGACATCTCAACCATACTGAATTACTCATTTTTTACTGAGTTTTGGGGTCCAAATGAAGGGGTGCCACAATTCCTGAGTGGCATCCCTTCATTTCCTATTTTTTTTTCATTTATTTTCTTTAAATACCATGCTGTCAGAGCTGATGTCATCACGTGCATGATGATGTCAGCTCTGTCAGGGCTACCAGACAGTCAGAATTGAGCTCACCAGTCAGAATTGAGCTCAAGGAGCTCACATTGTCATTTCCGGCTGGTCTGGCTGCAGATTTGGATGCTCGTTTTGGATTTACAATGCATGAAGCACAGCCAGGTTTGGATTAACCGAAAGCTGTGTCTGTGAAAATGCCCCCCATGTAATACACCTGGTGGCTAGAAGTGTTTCAGGCTCAAACCCTGAAAAGAGCCTAAAGTCCCTAGCCACCACCATTTCTGAACTTTAGCCACATTTGTTGTGCTAAGAGTTGAGAAGAGCTATGGTGGGAAGTGAGAACAGAATTTGTATTCCCTCATTATTGGTTTTGTTGTTTGTCCAGGTTTTTTGTGATAACAGTTGAGAGCTATGGTGAGAACTGAGAACTGAATTCACTAAATGATAGCCATTAAGTTTCAGTCTTCCTGTTCTTTAGGAAACTGCTGATTTGGCACAGTGGTATGTTGTTCTGACTGTAGTGCATAGGTCCTGCGTTCAATACTTGCCAGTGACATGCATGGTGGTAACAACATTTTATTCTAGCAACTTTCCAAAGTTATACAAGAAATGTTTAAAATGTGTCCCTGGTTTTTGACCTTTTGCCCTCCCAAAAAAAAAAAAAAAAACTGAACTTGAAAATAAGTGTGAGAAGCTGTGCAAGATGCCTATGGCTTACACTACTGTCATTTAATTTATAGTGTGGGCATGGAAGTAGACTTTTATGATGGAAATGTTCTGAATTGGGCAGTTTTGTCATTATTGGTTCATGCATTTTGTTTCATTGCCTACAGTACAGCTTACTGGAAAAATGTTCAAACAATAAATTAAAAATGCACTCTAACGAGTGTGTTGTATTATACAAGGAATATAACTTAATAAAGTCAGGAAGGTGTATCAAAGAAAAGAACACAAATATGTTTCTTGTTTTGTGTGCAAGGGGCCAATGATTTGAAAATGGCCCAAAGGTAATCTTTATCCGCCACTGGCCAGATGCATTTTCTTTGGATGTGGTGTAGGTTTCAATGCTATTTCAATGAATGTGAGTTTCAAAGGCAGAGAGATTTTAATGCCAAGTCTATTTTCATTGAGACAGTATTGCTTTGTTTAGCAGATGTCAAAATAAAATCCAAATAATCATTGTAGAAGTAAAGCAGTATGCACACATTAGTGTTTATAGTAAATGTGGTGAAATCGCCAGGTAATGGGACATTGGAATGGCTGCAGTGAGTCAGTGGTGCCATATTTTTGGTTGTCTGTTCTTCAGTTTGTGTTTGAAAGTGGATATCCCACAATCCCATTGGAGTGGGTGGGGTTATGTAATTATGAATGCAATTAGATGTTAATCAGCGTACAGACTTGTACCTATTTTTCATGGGCCTTGTCCAGATTTTTGTTGTTTCCAGGTTGCAAGGTATGGAGGACACACCACATTAGATGGCAGTGATGGGTGTGGACATAACAACACAGTCTGTCTCAGCACACAGGCCATAACTGCTATATCTAGGATTATGAGAGGTTACTAGGCTATGGGCCCTGAGTCTCCATAAGCCTAGCCCAGATGTTAGCTCATGTCTATGCAAGGCAGCTCCTGATGCCTTAGTCAAACAGGGACACAGGTGGTATCCCAAGGGTGTATATGCTCTTAATCATCCAGTTATCCAGGTTCCACTTGCAAAGGTGTAAATAGCTACCCTGCCTGATGTGGAAAGGAGGTCCACTCCACAGCAGGGTGAGTGTGAAACACACATCTGAGCCACCAACAAGCCCAGTTGATGTCACAAACCAGTTGAGGGCGTGTGTGTGGGTTAATAGAGTGGAGCTTTAGTTGCACTTGTGCAGCAATCCCAACAATGTGGAGTCCATGATTACCTTGTATGCCAGGCAGAGGTCACCTCTGAGGAGTATGTATAAAACTGGGTAAAGGAATGGGCTTATAGCCTATGTATGTATGGTAGATGTTTGAGGCCATGGTATTCCCTGGTGAGGAACCTCTGTGATGTCCCCAGCTGCTGCATGTGCTGTGTGAGGTGAATGATGAAGGGGTCATTATACTCAATAATGGGCCTTATCGGGGGGAATACAGGGATCTCATGAACCCATGTCCCTGGGTGACATACCCTTATGTATGAGGTGAGCCATGTAGAAGGTTTACCTTACAACAGAATCAACATGGTGGTGAAATGTCATATTGCCATCAACCTGTGTGCACAGATCCCTCACTACTGATTGCATGCCAAGGATATTGTTAGTACTGTGATAATATCTGGGGACATCAGGCTCCTTAAAGGGGTTGACACTGCATTTCCTGGTATACAACCTGAGGCCATGTTTCTCGCACCCATCATGTGTCTGCGTGAGATCCTCATAGGCAGGTGTCCACATCACTAGGAAATCCGTTGACAGCACACACCATGCAGTCATCTGTAAACATGGTTGCCCATAGCCCAATAGCTGTGCCCTGCACCTCAGAAATATATATCACACATAAGAGAAGCCCAAACACAGAACACCAGGTAGCGCAACTAGTTATAGGTCAACAGCTTGAGGTGGATTGCCCTATGTGGATTAGGTTCATCATGTTAGTGAGCCAGTGTGTTACCCTGCTGGAAACATATGGTGTGATGCATACTTGGGAGCATATATCTGTTATTACCAAGTGGGTTAAGCTGTCAAAGTCTTTGTCCAGGTCAAGGTAGGAAATGTGCACTCTCACCCCTCCTACATGGCTTTGGTGACTGTGTCAAAGAGGTCAACCGAGTGTAATAGACATGATCTCTTCCTTGGCAAATCCTAACTGTGTCTGATGGAGTGTGTGGTGGTCACCAATGTCATTGTTAATATGGTTCACTATAAACTGCTATGGCCTTGCAGATCAACTTAGTTAGGCTGATGAGTGTATAACGTGACAGATTGGTGGACACCCCACCTTAGTGTAAAAGGGTGACAGTGGTTGTCCTTCACATGGCTGGGACAAAGGTGGTAGTTAAGCTTCCTTTGAATACAGTGCCTTATGGTGTTGCAAAGTCATGCTTGGGGTCATGTAGAATGCAGCCTTTGATGTAATAAGCTCCCATGGTGGCTGTATACCATGACTTTCACATGATAGTGGTGACCTGTTCACTACATATAGGAGAAGGGGCAGGTACTGGGAACTTCCTGATGTAATGATGGGGGGACAGAGGGTGAAGCCTACAGTGACTCTGTCAGGCATCAAGTATGCTAGACCTACATCACTGGTATAGGTCGTGTCCTTGTCCACCACAAGTGAGCAGATTCAAGTGCTTCTTCTGATGTTGCAGACATATGTGAGCAAGGGGACATAATGGATACTGACAATGTGGGCTCTGTGTTTGCTGTGCAGGTTTCCAGGAGTGATCCCATTCACTTGTTCATGCTAAGGAGACATTACTGCAAAATGAGCACCTGCGCCTACTTTTTCTCAGATGGCGGTATATCATCCCTGTTATAGACACTATTTCTTGCAGATGTCCACCAGACAAGTGTACATATCCTTGGAGAGGATGATGTAGTCCTGTCGGGTATACCTGACTCCATGCATCTATACAAATGGACGTATAGCACTTGTGTGTATGTATGAATATTGGTGCCAATTTCTACAGAGGGGTTGAGGGCTGTGAAGTTCTGTATACTACCCCACAGGAGGCTGTATTCTACTTTGGAGGTGTATGTTTGTCTGACCTTAGCTAGATGGGTATTGTGGGAGATGGTGACTGCAAACATGACCGCATGATGGTTGCTTTGCTATGGAGGATGACACTGTAGGGATGCTGCAGTGATAAGCCATTTTGTGTAATATCAACTCCAACAAACCTTTACCTCATATGGGGGTAGCCCCTAGCTGCACCAAGGTGTTTGGAATTTCAGTGTTGATGGCTGTCTGGCCATTTGTGTGCTGGCATGTGTACATCTTCCATTGTATGTTTGGGTCATTCAAGTAACCCAGGATCAGGGTACAGACCAAATTCCTAATACAGTTGATGAGGTCCATATAGGAAAAATGGACTTCCTGGTCATATGTGGGGGATGGAAGCTAGCTATGATTTGAATAGTTGTGCTGGAAATGGTGAACTGCAGTGTCCCCTCTGCATCTTACTGTCTGTACAGCACGGAGGTGTGTATATGTCTCATATATAGTGAAACCCCATGTCCCATAGCATTACCACCCACACTTTGTGGTCTGACTGTATGTTAGGATGGTTGACCAAGTAAGGTTGGGGTGCTCTCTGTAGCTTTTCACCATGTTTCTGTGACTGCACAGATGTCAGCATTTCCCAAGGTTAAGAATGCTTGCACTCAGAGCAGAGCCATGTGTAGACACCTAGTGTTTAGCAACATGGCCTTCAATGTGTGCTGCACTGACAGTTGTATGTTGATAGTGATAACCTCACCACTTTTCCTAATGAAGGCACTATGGGGTGTTGAGAACCATAGTTAGACATGTGATGGCCAGTTGGGACAGATGGATGGCATCTCTGGCAAAGCATCATGGTCTGTTGACCATATAATCCCAGGAACTGGAACCCCCTGGAATATCACAAGATAATAGGCCACATATTAAGGTCAATCATTTCCTGATTGTATTGCAGCATCAGTGTGGGTGACAGCAGAATGCTGCATAAGGCTAGGGACATACCTGTCTGGGACACATAATCAGCATGCTCACTCATATCTAACTGTATATAGTCCAGGGAGGTACATCTCAGGTCAGGCACACCAACATGAACTGTGACAGACTTATGACAGTACCTGTTGGTGAGAGACAGCAGTGTGTTATGCGATATGGTGGATTCTGTCACATGACACACAAGTTAATGTGACAATCCACATATACAGCCTGGTGAGCGGTACATCAGTGTGTCTCACAATGGAGCCTCCTATGCGTAATATGTTTGACATGTGGTGATGCCTTTGTGGCTGTGGGACACAGGTGTGTGGCTATGTGTGGTATGTGCTGTTTAGGGCTGTGGCATTCACATGTGGGTTTGCCTTGGAGGTCTCCTTTGTTTGTGGATGTGTATGTTGAGGATGTATGTGTGTGTGTGTGTGTGTGTGTGTGTGTGTGTGTGTGTGTGTGTGTGTGTGTGTGTGTGTGTGTCTTATATAGGTGCAGGTGGTGTGTGAAGTGTACTGATTGTGTCAACAACCTGTTTGGGGACAAATATGCGAGCTTGACAGGGAAAGGACATGGACTGTAGGTTCCTAATGTCATTGCATTTCTCACACAGTGTGTTCCTTGGTGGTGTTTGTAGATGGTCGTCTGTCCATGTACATGAGGCAGATGCTACACTGTGCCAGGATGCCCATATCAACTGGACTGGCAGGAGAAACTGTAGGATATTCTCCAGCCACATATTCCAGAATCTGAGGGAGGATGGCCAGGGAGACCTAAGGGGTGGGTCTACAGCCCAGTGGCTTACTACATCAGTACTGCATGCAATTTAGACAGGCTATGAACAAGCTAATAGGTGCAACAGGAAAATGCATTTGAACACCTTATAGAACATGCAGCAAGTAGCAGGAAACATCAAGATCAGGAGGGCAAAGCAGTATGTATTGCCACTATGTTGCTGACAGCCACATACAAACTGTGTTGATAGATGGCAGGGTATGATGTGGGATTTAGCAGTGGATAGTGCTGGCAAATGTGGATGTGCAGGGTGTGTACATAATGGTGAGCAATGCATGTGGTCCTGCAATGTTTTCCCCTTGTCATGTCTTTCAGGAGGGATGTACCGCCATAGGAATCCTTCTTTCTCAGAAGCAGAGACTGATGCCCTAATTGATGCCCTGAGACTCCATTACCAAATCCTGTTGTCAAGGAGTCACCATAACCAGCAAGAATGAGCTACACTGTGGCAGACCTCATGCCATCGGTTAATCATGTGGGCCAGCACGACACGAGCTATAAGCAGGTCTGACACCGGGCCACTGATATGATACATCATGCACAGCAAAGGGTCACAGATGTGGCCAGGGACTGTGCTGGCACCAGTGGAGAACCTACTACACAACAAACACTCTCAGCCACAGAGGAGTTACTGGCAAACCTGGGTTCAGCCACCAGCTCACAAGAATCGATCACACATTAATACTGTAGCATTCATAGTGGCAGCCTCTGCATACGTGTACACATATGTCAGGTCAATTTGCATTTGTTTAGGAAGTTTGTAATGCACACATGTGTACACATATTGTGAATGTCAGCAATGTGGGTAGTATTACAGTCTGTACTGCACATGCTAAAATATGCACATATTATCCTGTACCAATGCCACATTTGTGTCTGCTGAAAATACTTTTCCCCCACAAATCCATAGGTACCTCTTGTGTGGCCTGGAGCCATAATCCTGTTGCCGGTGAGTGTGGAACTGTTTTGTTATGGCTAATCTATACCCTAGGCATGTTAAGGGCAGCTGGTTTGCCATGGGCACAACTGTTTCGCTTAGCCATATTGCAATACGTGCATGTTCACTTGTGGACGGGTGCACTGCAGTGCATTGCAGCAGTAATCACAGTAGCATATTTGCAGGATCTGTAACATATTAGCACATATTTTGTGAAGATGTAGGCACTCTGCTATAAAGGGGTGCATTACTATTGTAGAAACGGGTGTACTGTGTTGTAGGTGAAGGTCTGTCACATACACCGACATGTCACTTATCTCACATGTGTATTGTACTAGCAACATTAACTGGACATACTAGCACTGCATGTTATTAAGGGCCTGTCTTGTGTGTGTCTGTTGTGGCCTGCTTGTGTGTTGTGCCTGGAATCAGTCATAAGGTGTGGTCTGTCAAATGCATTTGTGGCACCTCACCTGTATATGTGTGTGTGTGTGTGTGTGTGTGTGTGTGTGTGTGTGTGTGTGTGTGTGTGTGTGTGTGTGTGTGGATCAGCAGACATTATAATTTTATTTTTTTTTTATTTTTATTTATTTATTTTACATTTATTAGCGGGAGTCCCAGCTGGATACATGTCCATTTTTCAGTGGAGGCCCGAGGAGAAAAGCTCTGCTACACTACTAAAAATATAAAAAAAAAAAAAAACTTTTTAAAAAATTTAAAAAAAAAATCAAATACAAAGAACAAAAGATTTCAATTTCAAAATTTATTGAGGGTATGGGATTTAAATAGGATTTAAAACTTGGACAGAGGTAAACAGAGATTAAGGTAAAAAATTTACATACACAATTGCACTGGAAGAATAGTTGAAGCATAACTTATTGTTATGAAGGAAAAGGCACTAGATTTGAGAGAATGCAAGAAAAAAGAAGAAAGAGGATGGGTGGTGGAAAGAAAGAAGCAAGCAGATAAAAGAAAAAAAAAGAAAGAAAAGGTTAGTCAGGGAAATGTTAAGAGTTGGTTGGAAAAGGAAAAGGAAGAGTTTTTTTTTGGAATAATTGAAAGAAGAGGAGTTGGCAAGTAAGGTAATTTGAATGGTTCTTGGTATTTTACCGACTTGTTGAGAATATAAGGAGAATGCTAAGTTATTAGATAAAATTAGATAAAGAGTATTTGTTGGATGATATAATGAAGAATTAATGTACTCATGTTGTCTTCTCCTCACAGGTGACCATGGGGGTTGAAGTGTGTCAACCCTCAGAATCTGATGTCAATGTCTCATCGGACTTTGATGATGATGATGGCCATAGTGAGGTACAGGTGTGGTTGTTGGGGGCTGAAACTGTCTCATTGGTTGACATCTAACTTCCTCCCCCAATGTCCCCACACACAGTCAGTACACCCCCACATACCCAGTCCCCAACAGTCACAGAGATTGGGCAGTCAGAGGATGGTGGCATTGAACAGGAGAGTGCGGCGACTATGCCATCTGTGACTGTAGACTGCAGACACTAGCCATAGCCAGAGAGTTGGCAAGGTCCCACACAGGCAGGTTGACAGGGGTTGTCGAAGGAGGACTGCTGCCTATCCAGCACCTGTCAAAAGTGTCACAGCACTTGTCACCCGATGCATGCTTCAGTCCATCATGAAGGCACAGACATGTTGTGAACAGTACACTAGACTGATGCTCTGGGTTATGGATGCCACACTGCCTGGCATGCATGACTCCATCCATGGCATTGATTATGTTTTACGTCATTTTGCTGATGTAGTGGATAGACGGTGGGTTGAGACATTTCAGTTCTTAACCGTGCAATGCCTATGCTAGAGAATGTGGTGGGGGTAGGGTGTTGGACACATGGACATAGGTCAGCAACAACATCAGCAGAGACTCCACGTGGCCATGCACAGTCAGCAGCAGACACTGGCCACTGTCAGCAAGTAGTGCCACATCTGGCCCTGGGCATGGTAGTGCCAGTTCCCCTCCTAGTGGAACCCAGTTCCCATGTTTGTGGCTGGAGACTGCGAACTGTACATTCTGCCAAGTATGTTCCAAAGCTGTCCAGCATACCCTCATGTAGGGCTGGCACATGACTTGACTCTGAAAGCTTTGCTGCTATTAAAGGTGTTTCTGTTTTACATTGTTGTTAGCGGCTTTGTTCTTGGAATTGACTGTGTACATGCACACACTTGCACATCACTGTCACATGCAGGTCACCACCAGACACACACACAGCTCCTCTCCATGGCCCAGCTGACTAGCACCCCCCCCCCACACACACACACACAATGTCAACTGTGTTACACAGCCTAGGCCTTTTGCAACCCCACACCCTGTGCATGTGATGAAACCTATGTCATATCCCTATCATCCATACCATCGATGCAGGGATAATGCATGCTAATATGTATCTGACACACAGGGTGAATATAATACACTTAATGGCAGTTTGTAGTGCAGTACTGTTATGCCCTGTAAGGTGCAGTCTGCTTGTAATTGTCATGCGTACACATCAAAATGCATGCATCTTTGTGCCATGATGCTGTATTGCTGTTAGTATTGCTGACTGACTGTTGTCTACCAGACATTATTTCTGTTCTAGGTGTCTCTGTATCTATGCCGTGGGGACCTGCTGCCAATACAACAGCTCAGGATGGCATAGTGGCAAAGCAGAAATATGACATTGCCATGGTATGGCTGTATATCTGCATGTTTACCTAAGTGCATATGTGTAGAACAGTGTGTGAGGGACAAAGGGGGCAGACACTGTAATATTGCATGTGTACCTCTTGACACAGCATGCTACTCCTTGTACATGTCACCTGTGATTTCTGTAGCATCACAGGTTCATAGGATCATAGAAGGTTAGTAGGGTAATGATCCTGGGTCCTTTATAAGCCTAGCCATTACTTTATGCCTGACAGAATCATCAATCAGCACCTGTTGCACTTTTCATTGAGGAACACAAGTGTGACCCCTGGGATGGATTTGTGATTTCCCATCCACTCATCATGGCTGCACTTGATGAGGGTCTGTATGGTACTCTTATTTGACATGTCTGGGAAGTACATTCCTGAGACAGGGCAGCCTCTGGGAGAAATCCTGTCTCTCCAGCAGGTTTTGTAGATGTTGTATATCAAATTCAGGCCTGCCATGTTGGTAATGTGTGAAGAGTTAGACTCACATATATGGCCCAGCTGTTGAAGGGCTGGGCACAACATTGCCATCTATACGTGCCACAACCCACCTGAGAACAACCTCTCCAGTACCAAGTGGGGCACTACTGATTCAAGGTTGTCTGCATGGAAGAGGTGTGGGAGGCCATGGATTACCTTTGTGGGTATTACTATGGCCTTTCCAGTTGTTGCACATGTCTGGATAGGTATATACCAAGCAACCCATGGTACTAAATTATTGTTGTACTGACTGAGGATAATAGAGAGGTAATGTTGACCTTTTTTCTGGATATACTCCCTTTACCTATGTGGTGAACCATGTACAAGGTGTTTCTAATCACTGCCTCTACTTGATGGCTGAATGCAACAGGGTTATCTACCTGAAGACCCAGGTCTCTCATTGCAGGTTGTGTGTTTATGGGTTTGCCATTGATGTGGGAAATAGTGGGGCCATGTTCTTGCTGTATGGTATGACGGTACTGTTTCTGCATTTAGCTTGAGGTCAGGACCTTGCCACCATTCCATACCTGATGTAAGACCCCGTTGTAGTGTGTTAACATCAGTTGGTGGGTCAATAACAGACAGCACACAACTTACAGTAACCACAGCCTTAGACAGTACCTCCAAATATGGGTAGTGGCAGTTAGCATTCATGCCTAGCTCCAAGTTGGTCATTGGGAGCAGCAGCTACTCACAGAGCCTCCACATGTCTACATATTGCACAGACTGGCAACACAGAGTAGGGTTTCCACCTTATGAAATGTGCAATGTGGGACAGTTCTTGTAGTATCGTGAGAGTTGGCATGACAAACCATACCTACAGCAAGTGCAATGGACAGGACTTCTCTTGGTCTTCAAATATGACAACTTATTTTTGTCACATTTTCATAGCTTATGCTATTTCTCATAGTATTAACGTGTTTCTGATGTACAATAACTGCTTTATGCAACTTTTATACAATGTTAGAAAATGTTTGTCGTCCTATACTTTTGGGACCTATGTATTGTTTGAGTTTTTTTCACAGGTCACACCTGGCAAATCGTGGATTGCAACCTGCAGGGTGGGGCAGGTATCATCCATACCTCTCACCTGTACAGATTTCTGAAGAATGTCCTGATGTTTGCCACATATTTGTGGTCTGCTTTTTCATAACATTGTGGTTTTCTGGCAAATTAGCAGCAAATCATTAAAGAGTGAAGTTAGACAATAATGACAGATATTTTATTTTCAGACTTCATACCCTTCAGGAAATTCATGCTAATACACAAGCTGTTAGGCTATCAACTTTCTATGCTTGTAAGACCAATATTTAAAAATTGCCCGTATCGTTTAGCCTTTGTCCCATTTTTCTGCATGCCTTTTTCCTGATTTCTTGCTCTAAGGGGTTGAGAGGTATGATGCTGGGTCTACCACAGCCACACTGCTGTAAGGGGTATGCATCACCGGATTCACTTCATAACACTGAAAGCTCAAAACACTGAAACTCAAAACACTGAAACTCAAAACACTGAAACCAAAACACTGAAACTTCAAAATCTTGAAAACTCAAAACACTGAAACTCAAAACACTGAAAAAACATATCATACATATACTGAGTTTAAGCAACATAAATCATAGTACTTTCCAACAAGTGTAAGTAGGGAGGGCAAGCTCCCCAAATCCCCTGCTACTTATATTTATTAACTCCAAGAATGCACTTCACTACACTAAGTACAATCTTGGAGTAGATATATGTAAGTAGCAGGGGGTGTGGGGAGTGCAGCCCACCACATGGGAGGTGCAGGCGAGCTTGCCCCCCAGCTTACACTTGGTGGAAAGTGCTATTAATAATGTTGTTTAAACTCAGTATATTTATGATATGTGTTTTCAGTGTTTTGAGTTTCAGTGTTTTTAGTTTACAGTGTTTTGACGTTTCAGTGTTTTGGTCTTCTATATTATGAAGTTTTCTCATTTTCATTGCTTTGAGTTTTCAGTATTATGAAGTGAATCTGCACCCACACATGCATACACTCACAAAGGTTCCTGTTTTGGGAACAGAACCCCTACCTATCCAATTATATATACTATAATACTACATACATATAGCATCCACCATGGAGCTGATTTGTCTGGAGAATGTCTAATGGTGCATCTAAGGTGCATGACACCAGCAGACCCTGTAAAGTAATCCAATAGGAGGATTAACAGGGTGGAAGAGGCCTTCAAAATGGTATAACCATGGCACACACAAGGCAGCCGCACTGCTACAGGGATATGGCTCACACACATACACACACATTCACAGACTTGCCAGTTGAGAGAGTAGAACCCCTACCTAGCTATTTGTATGTACTATAGTGCTACATACTTATCACATGCACCACAGAGCTTACATGCCTGGGAGTGTCTAATGTTGCATCTAATATGAATGATACCAGCAGGCCATGTAAAGTAATCCAATGGGGTGGTTAACAGGGTGGAACAGGCCTTAAAATGTATTGGCTTTGCATACACATAGTCAAGACATATACACGTCTCCAGGAGGATATAGTTACACACATGCACTGAGTTGCCATTGTTGGGATTAGAACCCCTACCTATCTAGCTACACACACTATAGTGCTGTGCACTTATTGCATGTCCAAAAGACCTTATGCATTTCAAAAGTGTCTAACAGTGTATCTAACATTGATGACATTAGCAGGCCCTGTAAAGTAGGCAAATGGGGGGGGGGGTCACAGGTAGGCACAGGCTTTAAAATGTATTAACATGCAGAAACTACACACAGCTGCAAGGGGATATATTTAGATGCACGCACTGAGTTGCCACTGTTGGGATTAGAACCATGACCTATCTAGTTGTATGCACTTTAATGCTACGTAGTTATCGCATGTGCCACAGAGCTTATACATTTGGATAGTGTCTGCTACTGCTTTTGGGGTGGATAACTTCAGTAGCTGCTGACAGGGATGCCACTGTTGTGGAGGACACCAGTTACAGGGCCATAAAATGAGTGACCATTGCATATACATAGGCCTGTTGGGTGTGTGCATTCAGCAATATGTGGAATACAGACACACACACACACACACACACACACACACACACACACACACACACACACACACACACACATGGCAGCCGATGTGAGATTAGAACCCCTACCTACCTACTATTACACACTACTGCTCACCATACTATATGCACGTGCCACTGGTTACAATTGGTGTATGAGAGGCTGCAGCACCACATCAGACTATGCTTTACTGGGTCTCTCTCTCTCTCTCTCTCTCTCTCTCTCCCTCCCTCTGTCTGTCTCTCTATATATGATATATATATATATATATATATATATATATATATATATATGTCTATATTAATCTCAACAGATCCAGTAGATACATCTTATCTATGCCACATACAGATAGATAAAGGTAATTATGTCTAATGGGAATAGGAAGAGACAGTTGCGGTATACATAGCTCTGTGTATGCGCAGAGATATACAGACATCACAGTTCTGTAGTCAGATGTGGGTTCAGACATGGACTGTAATTAGCTAAATGTAGGCGCATGCCAAGTACGACAATCATTAATTACAGTGGGACTCCAGGCCAGAAATACCTGTACTCCAAACCATGATTTTTTGTGCTACAGCCAATTGTCTGCTGTACCTGTTGGAACAATAAAGAACCACCTTGTTTTACTGCCTGAGGGATTTCCTAGTTATGTGCTGTCTGTAATATCTGACCCATATGTAGGGTGTATACAGTGTGTATTGGACTGAACAGAGGTTTGCATAATATATCTGGTACATTTTACATAGCACTGAAATTTATTGGTACGTCACTGGCACATCATTACAGATTGATGTGAGGAAATGCTGACAGACATGTGGGTCACCAACACCATACACTGTGGGGAGCCTATGTTACTACACAAACTGTTGTATTCTGCACTTTCATCATTAGTCTGGCCAGTAATTCCTCCTTCCCCTTAAATGTGGGCCTTTGTTCTGCCCTGATCCAGTTTTTGGCTTTGTCCACAGTTTTTGCTCTATGTAGTTGTAGGTATGCTGTGACTGGGGTAAGAGATGCAACACCACACACAGGGTTATGTACATCACACTTCGGACTTTCTCTGTTTTGCAGGAGGATTTTAATATTGCTCTTACAAACCTAGACAGTTGGTGGAATGGTTTTGTATTAGCATGCATTTTCCAGTGGGTATGAAGACTGCATCTCACCTGTCTGTTATTAGTTTGTCACAGCAACCTTTAGTCATTTGCCAATAGTTTGCCAAAAAACTGCAAATGTTATGACAAACAGAACAGATATATGAGCCATAAATGTGGATATTCTGTTAAACTCTGTACATTTGTGGGGAATATATGGTGCACACTGACTTTTTGTAAGTATTGACACAGTTACGTGATAGCCTTTATATCCTTCTGCTCCACTAACTTGTTAACACCTGCTGTTCTACTAGCCACTGTCTAGGTTACTGAGGACTGTGTATTGTCCATATCAGTGGCCCCCTGTTTCTCCATTGTGTCTTTGTCCAGCTTTCTTGCAGTAAGAAATACTGACATATGGACAATATGTACAAGTCCTACCATAGGTGTAGCTCACATGCAAAACCGTAGGTGCAGCCAGTCTTGAACCATTTACCCCATCAACTGTGGTAATATACTTACCCACTAAGCCACAACAGCCACCAGACAGTGCAGTTTGCTTCCTGCCACTATCAACCATGGACAAACATCCACTTTGGCTCCTGCATATTGGGGAAATGGTACATGCCATCAGATTGATTAGGACAGCAAAGGGATTTTGTGGTCTGCTGCTATTACCTTGCAAACATACTGTGACTGTAATTGTATAGGCACACAAGTCTGTTGGGGGTAGGGGACTTTAACACTGACAGTCTAGCATCTGTCCTCTAACCCCATTTTCTGTCATTCTCTCATATAATGCATTGGGTTTTGTTGGCTTGGGGCCTACAGCATACTAAGGGTTGGCCAGTATTGGACAGAGAGTTCCTGTTGTCCCACACCTGTCAGTTGTCTGCAGGTATCCCGGTAGCCCACTCTACTCCCTTGCATACATGCAGCAGATCCATATATATGCGACAACAGTCTACTACTCCATTAATTTCTTATAAAGAACAGTGACTTACCTTTTGCCATCAGTGGTTGAGATAACAGTGTTATAGGGCTGCCTCTGTCTGATGCATGCCATACACAGCCAATATTTATTTATTCATTTATTTATTTTATTTTACATTTGTTGACTGGGCTAGTCTAACTGGATACATGTCCATTTTCAGTAGAGGCCCAGGGAGAAAAGCTCCAAGACATATACAAAAATATGGGGAGATAAGCTCCAAGACAGATACAATATACAATATAAAAAGTTGCAACAGTCCAAAATTAAACAGCTGTTGGTAATATAAAGTAAAGTACTCATCATAAGCATAACTCAAATAATAACAGGTAATTATACAAGAGATGTTACTATATACATATATATGAATTGTCATGTCATAGTCTTTGGTATTTTAAGGATAAGTCTATAAAGGTGAGGAGTATTCATTAGTGTAAGGGAGGAACGTTAGTCAGGGTTAGTACAGGGGCATAGCCACTGGGTATGGAGGAATAGTTTTAGCTTCTGTTTAAATAGAGTTAATGAGGACAGAGATATAAGTTCAGTGGGTAAAAGATTCCAGTGCATTCCAACAGCATTAGAGAAGAGGGAGTCTCCTGACAAGTTGTTGGCTTTGCAAGTATTGATAAGTATTTTGTTTGAGGAGCATAAATTATTAAGATTGTTGTAAGGGGTAATGATGCTAGTGAGTATTGGAGTGTTGGTGGGGTGGTAAAGGGTTTTATGGGCTATAGTAAGCTGGTGAAATTGAACTTTGTTTGGGAATTCAAGCTATCCGAGTTGCTTTAGATTAAGACAGTGATGTTTTCTAAAAGGAGAGGCAGTTGCAAATCTTGCAATATTAGTATAGGAGATTGCCAGTTTATTTAGGTTGTTCTTAGAAAGGTTAGTATAGATAGGTGAAGCATAGAGTAGAGTGTAGATTAAGTGAATTCTGGCTATAGCGGTCCTGGCTACTGGAGTAAGAAAGGGTTTGATTCTATAGAGGGACCCTAATTTTTTGTTGATTGTTTTTACTGTGCTGTTTATATGAGTGTCAAAGTTAAGGTTCCTATCTATTGTTATACCTAGAAGTTTGGTGGTAGGTTCAGGAGATATGAGAGTGCCATTATTAGATGTGAGAGAGAAATTTATTAGAGTGGACTTTTGGGGTGGGGTGAACAGTAAAAGTTTAGTTTTTTGGGGGTTTAGGAGGAGGCAGTGGTTTAAAACAATTGTTCTACAGTATTGAATGAATTTTGGGTAAAGGACTGTAGTTCAGTTTGAGAAGAGGATGAACAAATTATTGTAGAGTCGTCTGCATATTGAATGCAGATAGTTTGAGGAATTGAATAGTGAAGGTCATTGATAAAGATGGAAAATAATAGTGGGCCTAATATGGAGCCCTGAGGAACACCAAGGGAAATGGGAAGTGGTTAGACAGTTAATTTTCCCATAGTACAGCATGTTATCTATTGTCTAAGTAAGATTTAAAACAATTAATTGCTAGAGGTTCAAGTGAAAGGGATTTCAGTATATTTATGAGGAGCTGGTGACTGACCATATCAAAAGCTTTTGATAAATCAATAAAGACTGCACAGGAAAGAGTATTGCTGTTACGGTTTTTGTTAATGCAGTCTGTGAAGGATAGGAGGGCAGTGGTGGTACTATGGAAAGGTCTGAATCCATGTTGACAGTTGGGAAGTAGGTTATTTTGGAGTAGGTGGTTAAGTAGTTGCTTGTGGATGCATTTCTACATTATTAGGTCTGAGCTAAGGGTGGCAAAGCTCGGTGAGTTCAGTATGTCTCTGTCCACCCAGTAGTGCTTTACAATCTCCAGCTCATGTAGCCATTGGAGGTTCACCCTGGGCCTGAACACTGTTCTCCTTCACAGTCTGGGCCTACTGTCAGCATCATCATCTTCACTGCCCTCAGCATCAAGCACATACAGATGTAGCAGAGCAGCAGTAACCCCTAGCATTTTGTCAGTTTAAATTCCCAAGTGTGTACTCCAATGTTGCAGAGTATGTGGGAAAATCAGATTGTAGGGTGTATGCGTTCTTTATAGTGGTGTGCTGCAGTTGCAGCCTGTGTGATTGGCTCATTATGCTGCATTCTACCTGACAGGTATAGCATTGGTGGTTTGAATGGGCCAATGTCTGTTGAACAGGGCTTATCAGTCATTTCTACCTGATTGACTTTCCCAGGCAATTTATTTGCTGTTTATTTTCCTATTTCTTTCACTGCTAAGCAGTGCAGCATACCGCGCAAACCTGTGGCACTAGTGTAAACAATGATCAGCAGTTTTACCGCTCCCACAACCACAGCCAAGCTCAGCTTTTCTTAAACTGGCTAAAACATGCTCAGCAGCATCAGACACACACCCCTGCTTAGCTGTGCTTAGCTGAGTGAAAAAAGACACTGCTGAGCTCCAATCCACTTTAACATACTGTGACACACCTCCAATTGATGTCAGCTACTTGTTCTACCACTATCTACATGGTTCTAGCCCAACCTCAGGTTGTATCTGTGGACACTGTAGCCTTTTTTCTATTCAGTAACCCCAGGTCATTTACATACAGCTAATGACTATACCCTGGATACTGTACTACTCCAGGGCCTGCCTCCATAGCAACCATTGACACCTGCCATAGTAATACTCTGCATCCTGGACACTATAATGCATTATATTACCAAATGTGTATGTTTGACTTTTTTACACTTTTTTTTTTCCATAATGGTATGTTTGCATGGCACAGTGCCTCACAAATGTAATATATGTATTTGAAAAAAATATTGATTTTTAATAATTTACATTGCCTTCAGGACTCACTGGCCATATATTTGGCCATTTGCATGCCTATGGTACCATATCCACCCTTTTTTCTAGTGTTTTACAGCCCCTGTGTGATTTTTCCTGTCTGGTACATGGTTTGTATCTGTGGATATTTCTTGCACCAACACAACACCTACACGTTTGCAGTTCTGCTTACTGGATCACAAATCAACCACATTTGCATGGTTTTCACTGGCTTATGAGGTGATTTGCATTCCACAGACACCTCCATGTATGCACGCTCGCTCATGCCCCTCAGCTCTGTTTCCTGTATTGCTCAGCGGTCATGTCCCGTGTTTGGGCCACAACACTATTCCTACACAGAGAATCGCTCTGTGTAGGCTGTAATGAATTCCGCCGTAGATCCCAACAAACATCAAGGTGGAGACAGAATTAGTAACAATGGCCTGAGAACACTTCAGCAAGAACTGACAGTACCATTATATCTATTATTCACTAGGTCATATAAATATGGGGAGATTCTCAAGATTGGAGACATGCTTATTAAACCTGTCTTTAAGGGAAAGGTGAATAGGACAAACCCAGAGTCATACAGACACTTAACTCTACTTTCATGTTGTGGAAACATGATGGAGAAGGTAATATTGAATAAGTTATTGTCAGAACTGGACAGGTTGGGACTTGAAACAAAATATCAGCATGCATGTGTTGAAAACAGATCTATTACCACTTGTAACATGATGTTCTATAACAATATAATAATAGCTATGAATGAAAAATTGTGCTGTGATGTAATTTATGTAGATTTAACTTCAGCATTTGACAGGGTCATACACAAAACACTGATCAATAAATTAGTACAACTAGGTATTTATGTATTCTTAATAAGATGGATAGTTGCATGGCTTACAAACATAGGTGCCGGAAGCTGTTGAAGACTGGGGAGGTGGAGGATGACAATTGCACACAGGGATCTAAAAAGGGCAATTGTTTTATAACTATTTACTACCACAACATAGGTTCACTTGGAGGAAATTTTAAGCTTAGCCAATTCACTTTTGGTGACTGAATTAACATTTTCTGATTGGTCTTACCTATCCCTATGTAATTGTATATTAGCCCTAGTGAGAATAACTGTGATCATACCATAGATAATTTGAGGGGACCCATGTAAGGGATGCAGTATTTAGAAACTGCCTCTATCCATCAGTGGCATGAGGGGCAATCCTGGAGTAAATTTTCTATTACCCATCCTTAGATCAAAGTTGCATTTGAATATGGATGGATGAGCTTTGTTTTATTTTTATGGATAGTCTGTTCTTTGATATATATCCATCTCTCCACAACATTCAGTTTAGATACCTGGACTGAGTATTTTTGATGCCATTTGACTTGCTGATGTTCAGTAGGTCCATCTGTATTAGGTCGGAGGATGCCTTGTATGCCACACATGTCACCTCTAAGCATTCTGTAGGATACTGAGTATAATAATAAATATTTGAGGTGGTCCATGCAAAACCTATTGTTTAGTACTTTTTTATCCTTTTAGTAAGGTATCTCTGAAGGTATTCCAAATGTTGCACGGGGATGGACAGATACATGCCAAAGAAGGCATTATACAAAATGACTGACCTAATAATAGCTTTGTAAAGGGGGGGCAGCAACGTCTCTAAATCTAGTCACAATCAATTTTTTATAAGCTGTGCAATATAGAAAGGCTTTCTTATAACTCTGGGCACATGTTGGTCAAACATTAGGTCACTGTACACACAAGTTCCCAAATGCCAAACGATTGGATCAGTTCTCAGAGGGCATTGTCATGATTTTGGCACCCGTTATTATTTAGGACAAACCTTCCTGCATGATGGTTAAGTCATTTGGGGATTCAATAACTGCCCCTAGCTTACAGTCATCCCAAACTTAGCCAGCCAAAGCCCTTTGGTATTTCCTTTTACTTTTGAGATGTATATGCGAAACAGAAAAAGTCTCAGCACCGAACACTGGGGGAATCCATTGGTGACTGGTCACTTCCCCTATTTTGATCTCCTGCATCCTGTGAGCAAGTTGGCAATAAAGCTAGTGATGCAAGTATTTGCTCCTACATTATTCATCTTTTGTACTACACCTGAGTAGGGGATTGTGTCAAAATGCTTGGCCAGGTCAAGGTAATGTGGTGTGAACTGTTTTACCTTCATCCATTGCTCTGGTAACAAGAGTAAATCTTAAATTTTGCCCATGATTTTGAGCCTTTCACACTTTCCTCTGGGCTCTTTTCAAACACATTTGTAGGGCCATGCATATGTGTATGCATTCTTTGATTCACCTTCCTGATTGTATTAAATTATATTCCTTGTATAATATAGAACCATTTATTAGAATGTGTTTTAAATTTGTAGTTTTGAATCACCTTCTAGTAAGCAATGAAACAAAATGTATGAACCAATAATGACAAAACTACCCATTTCAGAAAATTTCAACCATAAAGGGCCACTCAAACTTCTGCCATTACAATCCACCAATATCAGTAAGTCATCTAAATAATTCCACATTAAAGGGACTTCTAACTAATGAACAGTTTGCTGCTCGGAAACAACTTTATATTTCATTGTTTCATCTACAAATAAAGTGTCTGTTTCCCTTGAAGAATAAATTACCTATGTTACATTAAAAATCATAAGCTAGTAAATATTGCAATAGGG
Organism: Protopterus annectens; assembly: GCF_019279795.1. Classification (NCBI taxonomy): domain Eukaryota; kingdom Metazoa; phylum Chordata; order Ceratodontiformes; family Protopteridae; genus Protopterus; species Protopterus annectens. The sequence goes on along the minus strand of NC_056731.1, from coordinate 1,464,094,731 downwards.
AATTGATGGCAAACTGATGACAAGTTCATAGTTACTAGGTAACTCCTCCAAAGGAGGGCATTAACAGGACTGCAGCATCCACTCCCTTTAAAGTACAACAAAGTACATTATCAGCAATCCATCTACGTACTCTGGAGTAGAACCCATAGCCTTCTGCATTAAAAGTAAGGCTACTACCTGTTGTGCTACTAACAATACAAACAGACTTGGAATAAGCAACACCAAACTTCTCTTCCCCTGAAGCTCTCAGCTCCTTGAATTTTTTTTTATTTAACATTTGTTTACCAAGAAGGTCCGACATGGAACAAAGCCAATTTTCATCAAAAGCCCAGGGAGAAATGCTGCAGATACATGTATTTATGACATGGAAAGAAACCGGACCACCCAGAGGAACCCCACACAAACACAGGGAAGACATACAGATTCTCCATAGAAGGCACCTCAGCCAAGAATCAAACCAGAAAACCTCTTGCTGTGAGGTAACAACACTATCACTGTACCACCAACTTGACACAACTAAATCTCTCAATTTCACAGAAGAAATCTGGAAAGACAACATTTATTTGGGGGGGAGGGGCAAAGGCCCAAAAGTTGCTAAAATAGTGTTTTGTGTTACCAAAAAAAAAAAAGACAATATGAAGACTGAAACTTAAAGGGCTGTCATTATTTCATGAATTCCATTGTCACTGATTTTGCACAAAACTTTTAAGAGGGACAGACTAAAGTATGATCTAAATATACTGTGGAAATCTAGACAGGTGGCGTGGATAGAGAATGCAGGCTGTTGTATGTACTGGGCCATTTTACACACACACACACACACACACACACACACACACACACACACACACACACACGCGTGCACACACATGTGGTCACACACATGCATGCACACACACACACACACACACACACACACACACACACACACACACACACACACACACACACACACACACACATGCACAGCACCAGCTTTATAAAATAAGCAGATTGTGCCTGATCTAAAAACTGCCACTAAACTAATACCTTAGTTAAGTAAAGAGGGTAATAAATTGTTACTTCTAAATATGCCAGAAACAACAGTCTAACAAATAGCAAGGAGAGGATAAACATTTATACAATCATAAAGGAAAGACATTTTTTTTATTTTTACAGATGTGTACAACACTTCAGTGATACAATCTCATTTCAGTCTGTTGCCACATTACAAATATAATCAAGCAGACATCTGTGCATGTCTTTGTGCATTTGCTTTGTCCATCACCCATTACACTAAAAAAGACCAGGAAGGAGCAATGTACTTTGTGCAATACAAATTAAGAAATGTCCAGGAAGATGTCACACATGGTGCATTGTTATACCTCTCCTAATATAAATAAGCTCAACTGACTTCATGTTTGTAGTTGTGTTGTAGAGTAAGTAAACTAACTAATAACAAAATGAGTTAAATGCACAAAGTGAAAAAATAGTATTACAAATAAGAAATAAAAATGAGAGATACTGAACAGGTCGCTGCTGTATATCGTAATATAGAGAGTTGCTGTAATTACAACTTGTATCTAATAGACTGTTGCCAAAAATCTAAGAATAAAGGGAAAAATAAATAATCATTAACTGAAGTGATTGCTGTCTTATGTTGGTAGGAGTTGTGTCCACCACTGTGAATTAAGATGACAACATTAAAAATCTAGAAAAAAGACAGATTTTTCAGATCAAAATATTTTCATTAAATATACAGCTGTCACACTGAGGAATAATGCATACTGACTCATCAGAATAATCTACAAAATGCCAGTAATGCAGAAATGGATGACTTAGGAATAACAGCACAGGGGCCAGTTAAGAAGCATATGTTTTTATTTCAGTTTAAGCTAATTTTTTAAAGGGGTAGATATCCCTATGACTATTTTCAGCTTAACATGAAAATTTTGGAAGAATCATGAAGAAACAGCATGGGAGAGATTTCTCATACACAATGCATACAGTCAACATCTGGTAGACATGTTTTCAGCTGTCCAGAGCACCAGCTTTATAAAATAAGCAGAACGGAGTAGCTTCATAAAATAATCAGAACGGAGTTGGAGCAGCTTCATAAAATAAGCAGAATGGAGTAGCTTCATAATACCAGCAGCCTTAAGCTTACCGTGAGGTTGAGTCCACCAGCAGCCTTAAGTGGTGTTGAGTCTGGTAGACAGGTACCACTCACTTTTGTGTTTAAATTTAAATTCATGTTAGTGTGTGTGTGTGCATTACAGGTCTTGTATGTGTTTATAGGTCTTGCAGCTGTTAAAGTGTGTGTGTGTGTGTGTGGGGGGGGGGTGCTCCCTTCCCCTCGCCCTATGGTTCCGGTGCCTATGCTTACAAATAGGACATAGCAGGTATCATACAGCAACTGGACAGGTGACATCCTTGGTTACACTCAGAGTATCCTACAGGGATCTGTCCTAGGCCCATACTTGTTTAGATTGTATCTTTCAGACCTAACTTTTTCATCTGAGGTGTTCAACAGTCTATATGCAGACAACCTGAAATTACGTAAACTGATTACATGTGTTACAGATAAGGTATGTCTGCAAAATAACTTGACTAAATTGACCATTTGGGCACAGGAGAATAATATGCTGATAAATACATCAAAAACTAAGCATATGAGTTTTGGGAGGCATAAATTGAAAGGTGAATATTTAATACAGTACACAGTGACTGAAACTGTAGACTCATTTAAGGATCTGGGTATATGGTTAGATTCAGCTATGAGTTTTTTTAATCATGTCAACCAATTGCTTAATGATAGTTATAGAACTATAGGTTGTATAAAAAGATTTATAAAGTCTAGGAAATCAAAAATAATGACTTTAATGTTTGTTAGTTACATTAGACCCAAACTTGAGTAGGGAACAACAATATGGAAACTCTATAAGAAAACAAGCATGAGTAAACTGGAAAGAGTACACTGGAAATATACCAAGGGCATCCATGGTGAGAAAATTTAAATTATTATGAAAGACTGAAATATCTGAACTTGTACAGTGCTTATTACAGATATCTAAGAGGAGATCTTATTCGGGTATATAGGGCATTTAGAGACAGCTACCTCCGGGAATGTTTGAGGTTATCAAAAAGTACTAGAGAATCATCAGATAACCTATGTAGAAGATTCTATAGGAATGAGAAGTGTACTAATTGGTTCTCTGAGATAGTAGCTGATGCATGGAGCAGACTACCTAATTACATTAAAGCAAGTACTAGTTTAGATATTTTTAAGAACAAACTGTGCACTTATTAATGGAACAAGTGTTTTGGTATATTGGCAAGCTAGAAGGGCATTAATGCCCGTGCTTGAAATATTTGTATGCATCTATGTATGTATGTTTGTATGTATGTATAATTTGTCAGAAATTCAAGAACTGCCACATTATTAATTACAACTGCTGTGTTGTAGTTGAAGCCTGTGATCATATTTTATAGCCTAGTAATTGTGTAAGGATGCATGAGTTTTTCAGTGTGTGCCCATCCAATTATGGACAATGCCATATTATAAATTAGAGTTGAAAAGTTGTATTTAATCCAAGCTAGGACAATATATTATACTCCCTAAGTACCACCTAATGTTCTATCAGCTGTGTAGAGATTCTGGGTTTTAAGAAGCCATCTCTGACTTAGTCCTATGAGACAGAGATGGAACAGAGTTATTATGTGAGGAGCTTGTTGAAGTGATTCATTTGTCCTTCTTTTGTGGGATATTTGGAGTTTCAAACACCCGGATAAAAGGAAAATAGACTGTTCCAAAAGCTTTAGAAAGAGCAAGATATATATATATATATATATATATATATATATATATATATATATATATGTGTGTGTGTGTGTGTGTGTGTGTGTGTGTGTGTGTGTGTGTGTGTGTGTGTGGATTCACTTCTGAAGACTGAAAACCCACAATCTCAAATCCCGTAAGACTGACACCCAAAATCCTGAAAATTCAAAATCCTGAATCGCGAAAGACTGAAAACACACAGGATACAAACACTGGCAATAGAGAAGACAAAGCATATAACCTTCCACTAAGTATGAACAGGGGGGACAAGTCCTCCTGCACCCCCCCTTGTGTGGGGCTGTGCCCCCTCACACCCCCTGCTACTTAAATATATCAACTCCGCGATCGCACTCCACAGAAAAAAATGGCGAACATACCATTATGTGTTTTATAATCGCCTGTTGTAACCTTAGTAATTTTCCCTTCTAACTTGCTATACTACAACATAATTCATGTTAGTGTAGTGAAGTGCAAGTGATATGTTTAAGTAGCAGGGGATGTTGGGGGGGTGCAGCCCCCCCACATGGGGGGTGCAGAGGTGCTTGCTCCCTTGCTCATACTTGGTGAAAAGTATATGCTTTGTCTTCTCATTGTTTCTCTGTGTGTCCTTGTACTGCAATATAGTCAGTATTTGTATCCGGGTCTATATTAGACAAACGGACACTTAAAATGTCAAGTACAACATGCTCGATGGCTTTTAAGCAATAGTTCATCTAAGCTAAACCCCATAATGTCGAAACAAAGAGTTGCGAAAAGTTATAGTTGGCCAGCCATCAGGAAGCCAATGGCTGATGGCTAAAATGTACTGTACACCATTAAAACCTCCCCCCAAAAAAACAAAAAAAACAAATCAACAAAATAAAGTAGAAGGCTTTGTCCCCCACACCCCCTACTTAAATATACCAACTCCGAGATCGCACCACAGTGGAGGACTGTCATAACATTACACAGGGTGAAAAACAAGACCGCACCACAGTGGAGGACTGTAAGAACGGCTAGACAAGGTGAACATTCTGACATCAGCCGTTGGCTTCCTGACGGCTGGTCAGCTATAACTTTTCGAAACTCCTTGTTTTGACATTCTGAGGTTTCGCTTAGATGAATGTTCACTTAAAAGCTGTCAGGCATGTCGTACTCAACATTTCAAGCGTTCATTCATGTAATAGGGAACCTTTGTATCCTGTGTGTTTTCAGTCTTTTGGGATTCAGAATTTTGAGTTTTCAGGATTTTGGGTGTCAGTCTTACAGAATTTGAGATTGAGGGTTTTCAGTCTTCTGAAGTGAATCCGTGTGTATGTATATTTATTATAATAAATAAATATATATATATATATATATATATATATATCTATATATATATATATATATATATATATATATATATATATATGTATATATATATATATATATATATATATATATATATATATATATATATATGTTTATGGATTGCTATCATAATCTCAAAAATCAGAATAAAATAGGTATTATTAATCGAAATCAAATGCCGAAATTAGATTAAAACGAGCGTTATAAATGCCATAAATCATGTGGAAATGTTGAAAATGTCGATTCACGGCATTTTCGTCCTTTTTTGCAGCAAACCATTCAAAACGTGCAATATTGAAATGAAACAAGTGTTTCCATAGTTAAGTGCTGGATATATCCACAATAAGCATGTACCCCCTCCAGATATGTGAATTCCAAACATGTGCATGTGCTGTATCATACTATAATGCAACCCAAGTCCCAATGATTAAACTGTTATGACATCTGCAACAGTAGTAAAGCAGTTACACTCAGATTTTGCACACAGTAAAGTAACTAGCAGGTATACCAAAAGGAGCAGTGGTGCGCCATCAATTTTACAAAGCCTGATGGTGTTAGATCATCCTGTTTACACAGCAGGCATTGTATCATATGTTCCTTGTCAGAAAGCCTACGCTTCTTTGGAGATGATGGAACACAACATAGGAACTTCTGCTAAACATCCTCTAAATGATTCTGCTCCAAACATATGGCATGCAATACATCTGTGATGTATAGGTCCTGTTTCTCCAATAGACACCTCAGCCTACAGTGCCAGCCTTTGACAGCATTCTGGCTCCTTGGTTAGCCCATAGTGCATGTGTCAGCCTGATTCTAGAATGGGACATCAAAGAGGAGTGGTTGTCTCTCGGAGGTTGAACCTCTCATGCTGTAGCATCTAGGCTGCCCTAGAATGTAGTTATTCTTGAAAACTCGCATAGAGGAGCACCCCTGTCACCCAACGCCTCTTCAATAGATGTCAATGCCTCCATAATATGTTCTATACATTTGAATGCAAGTGCAGGTATTTGCTTACATAGCCATGCAAATTGCATATCGGTGCCATACACCTGTGTCAGGTTTAGCTTTTGGATCTGCCTCCAGATAATTTGGCACAGATGGAACTAGCAACCCTTGGCCGTAATGTTTGGTAGATGCTTTATGATGCTGTTAACTCCTCCCTTCTCAAAATCGCTTGGTACCATCCTGGGTTGGAACTGTAGATTTAAGTCCTCACATAAGGACATCAGGGTTGCCCTGAACTGATCGTAACACTCCCCACATTTGGATGGGAGTATAGCATAAACTACGGGTACTAATTTGCTGTTGCTAGAACTGTCCAAGCTTCACTGAATGGAGTATACCTGCTTACACTCCCTTGCGCTAATGGTGAAGGCCCCATCTACAAGAATATACTCAGAATTACACAGCAGGCCAAGATTTCCCTCTGTAGTGAGAATCACAACATCGTATGTATGGCTACAAAGGGCGCTATGTTTAATGATAAAGAGGCCCTGTTTCAATGGTATCATGTCAGAGCTTAGATCTTTGAGACTAGCTAGGCCTACCCTGGGATTTGTGCTATTTCTACACCTGACCCTACTTACACACTACTTCAGTGCATCTGTATAAGTCTACGTGGTCATAACGTCTGTAGATGTGGTTGCCAAGACTTCCAATACAATCCTACAGGGATCCTCCAGAGTCTGTTCAGCATGCCTCTTAATAGCTTCCCGTACCCTTGTCTGCTCTACCATGACAACATCAGGTGCATGGAAATGTGCAATACTTTTAAGTAGCTTCTCCTCACCATCACAGGTCTCCATTATACAATGGCCCTTACATTTCTGCCTTGCCTTCTGGGTGCAACACCAGTATTTTCATCAATACAAAGGGTTGCATGACCCTTCTGAGACTTAATTGTATCATACTTATTGCCAATAATGCCACGATAGCTCACATTGGGTTGATCAGACATCTTACCTGAGCACACCTACAAATCAACAACAGTGCCGTGAGTACTCACAGTGTACTCCATCTGAACTGGTTAATAAACCCCAGTATCCATTTTATATGTAACACCAATAACTTACACAACCTGTGCCAAAAGCACTGCAACACCAGTGACCAACAACTCACATTGGAACAACAATATGCAACACAAATGACTGACAACTCCCATTGCACATTAATATGTAACACCAATAACAGGCACCAACCATGGCACAGTAATGACTTCTGTCCACCGCTGCTAATGAATCACACTACACTGTACAGTCTCAGGAAGTCAGGAACATTTGCAGTGTTATAATCTCAACATGCAATATGCATTTGTAATTAGCATAACAAAACAGTAAATGTCCACAATGTCAGCTGCATCACTTTGATGTTCACCCCGCAATAAACAGATGTTAATACTTACTACTGAAATATACTTCCAGATCTGTATGACTCAAGCACTACAGTGTGTACTACAGCATTTACAGGTGGGTATGTATGCTGTATATTACTCCATATGGTTACCTCTACCCACTGATATGAATGCGCATCTAAGCACACTTATACTGTATGTGGTGGCAATGCCAACAGCTGAACAAACTCTTTTCCACATAAGTGTTGAACCATTACACAGTTTGGACACATCTACTACATAGATATTTTTATTCCAACTTGATTTACAGTGACATATGCTTTACTACATTACTAGTAGGTTAGGGCTACTACACCCCTCGGCTGTCATGTTTAGATTAATATATGCATATGCATTCTGCATTTTCCTGTGTGTATACAGACAGTTGTACTAACATAACTTACAATACCATCGGAACAGTACATCAGTTGTGTTTGTCAGTGTTATACTTACCCTTCCACAGTCCTCCCTGAGTTTAATTCTCTGTGTGTGTACGCCGTGGGCTAACAATGTCAATAAATCCACCTGCTGCCAGCTGTACTATGCTTGCAGACAGAATATATACACTTCTGACATTTCCTCGCGACTGCAGTTAGCCACACCCTCTATGCACGCCATCATAAATGCGACATTCTGGTATGTGTCGCGCCTTTGGTATCATCATAATTTCACGTCGGATTCAGATGTGTGATTGTCAGTAGTTCGAATTGCTTACCATGGAGACCATCCCATTTCAGTATTTTAATCGTGCAGGATCCCTTGCATTCGACATTGTGCTTCCCATTGTGTTGCACAGCAGGTATGTGGATGACGACATTATGATAGTAATCATATAAATATATATATATATATATATATATATATATATATATATATATATATATATATATATATATATATATATATATATATATATATATATATATAGATATAGATATCTAGATATACAAATATATATGGTTCACTATTGAAATGTTGGATGGCATTGATGCGAACTGGGAATTGTCGAAGGGCTGATTTCCAGTTCATGGAAGGTTGAACTGAAAATGGTCGGCTCCAGAATAGCGAATTCTAGTTTACATTCAATGTTGTGAGGTTGACTTTCTATCTGGAGATCGCGGTACAGTGGGGATTGAAAAATGTACCCATTTTCTCAACATAGCACAATCTTGGAGTCTGTATATATAATTAGCAGGGGGTGGGGAGCACTGTGGGGCTTACTCCCCTGCAAAACGGTACTTGCGAGTGACTGGAAGGCAAGGTACACTGAATAATGCTGACTTTGTGGAATGGCATGGGTCGACATTATCAGTTTTGTTATTGTTGTCTGCCCAATGTTTTTATTTTCAGTATTCTTTTTGATGACATGATCACTTGACAGTATCAGTTTTGGGATTTCAATAGTAAACATATATGTTAACTATTGAAATTTCGAATCAGCTTTGTTCAAACATTTAAAATGTTGACCTGAAATGCTGAATTAAAAATTTTGAATAGTAAACTAAAGCGAAAATGAATACATCGACCACCATGGTTCGATGTACTCGACGTAGCAGGAGGTGACATCACTCACCTCCTGCTATGCATATCAATGTACTGTTGAACTCTACAGTCAATGGTGCATTAATTCTACTATTTTGCAGGGGGGCTATGAAGCCTGCATCCCCTAAACATTAAATATACCAACCCCAAGATTGCACTAGATTGAGGAAATGGGATAATGCCCTGTCCTTCACTGAAGTGCGACCTCCCTGCACAATGTCAAACTCAAATTATCGACCTACACTACCCATTTGCTGTAGTGTAGTCAATCAATTCTGAGTCAACATTTTACCAACTTGGAAAATGCAATCTGACCATATGCAGGTCGACTGATGCAGTTTCCAAGTTTTGATACACACACACACACACACACACACACACACACACACACACACACACACACACACACACACACACACACACATTTTTTTCCTGGAAGTATGGCTGAAGAAATCAGAAAATTTAAAAGTGAAAGGAAAAAATAGACAGTAGTAAGATACAGTTCCACTAGGGGAAGGAAGAAAAGAGGAGCTCTAACCATGATCTATACGATTATTTATCTTCAAGCAAATTTTGTGATGCAGTATAAGCTGGCCCATTAGTTGACTTTAGGTATCAGGGCAATCAAGATGTTCCTTTCATACTTGTCAGATTTTTGTATACAAATATCACTTAATACCTCACAGGTGTTGTTAGAAATTATTGATTTTGAGTTTAATACAAAGTACACCACTGACCTAAAAACTAGAACCCATCACTGCTCAGCATTAAACCTGTTACAGTGGCTATATCTCACATATCTCCTTATCATTTCTCATCTTAAAAGTATACAAAATACTGCACTTTTCCAGAGTGCCAGCCCTCTTCTCAATGCCAGCCTGGTGTAATTCACCTAGAAGCCTGAGCTCCAGGGACTAATGTCTTACCAAAGCCAGAAAATCAAACAACTCATATGGAGATTCTCTACTGTCTGTCAAGATAGAAACATATAGAATAATATTCCAAAAGACAGGCAAACAGGCAACCTCCATGTATTCAAATCTTAACTCAAGGATCACTTGAAATCCATGGTAACCTGCAAATATTCTGTCTTGTCTACATAATTATTTATTTTCCTTCAACCTTAAAAGGTTAGTGCTAATGTCACTATTTGTAAATAGTAACTTGCCTACATGAACTCTATTTCAGTGCAGTTAAATGAATTCGATTTCAGAACATATAGTCATATTAATATGAATGTTACCTTGTAAATATTATGTTGCTTCTAAAACATGTGCATATGTTCGGACATGTAAATGCTTATATGTATGCTGTTTGTATTATTTTAACTAGTGTTTTCTCCTTGGGTCTCTACTGAAAATGAGTAGATACAGTTGTATGTCAATTCATCGAACAGCCACATTGTCGAATGTCATCTCATCAACAATGCAGGTCATCAAACCATTCTGACTGAGATGACATTATGGTGGGGATCAGGAAATTTGCCCTTTTTCTCAGTGTAGTGCGATCTCAAAGTTGCTATATATAATTAGCGGTGGGGAGGGTGGACAGGGCAGGAGGCTAGACAGATGTTTGGTAGATGGCTCAACCATTCATCTGTGAATACTCTTTATTCAGAAATAAGGAGGTACAGAGAAGAAGATTAAACAGATTCATAGTAAGAGCAGCAGTCCTTACTGAAACTAAAGACTATTTTATAGGTGAATGGACTAAATCAGACTATGACCATATTGAGTTACTTACAAGGTAAGATGGCAAAAGGAATATTAGATGTTTGTGGAGATGGATGACTTTTTTCTGAAAACAAGAAGAAAGGAAATTGTTCTGCATATTAACTTGCATGGAGATCATGACCTAGAACATCAGAAAAGATGATCTCATAGACATTCAGTGGTGTAATTCTATAAAATGTTAAAAGGAAGTCTGGATTGTTAAGGAGGTTTACTGGAACAGAAGGGACAGGCATTAAATAAGAGTTTGGAAGATGAACTGGGAGAGTTACAGATATATGTTTTTGGCAATTTACAGAAACTGACTTAGGAGACAAGAGACTAAAGATGGAAATACTGAATGCTGAAAAAGATGTATAGAATCCATGTTAACTGAAGAGAAGGCCATAGGAAGGGTGGGTGGTTTGATATCCCTGCTACAAAAATCAAGGAATGCTCTGTTCTGCAAATTGAAAGAAGGAAAAAAACTTCCTTGACATGTGAGAGACAGTGTATGGGGATTAGTGGGTGACATGATGGTTAAGGTGTTTACCTCATAGACACAAGGTACAGAGTTTGATTCTCATCTTTGATCAATGTCCAGTTATTGGCTAGGAATGGAATAGTCTGCAGACTGATTGGTTAGTATATACCTATGAACTGAATAATTACAGCCTTAACAAATACTGAGGAGAAAGTATTGCACAATAGAATGAGCACTGTACAAGCTATGAATGACTTCTATAGGGTAGTTTATCAATCTAAAGAACATTATGAGCTCAAGTTGCAGGATATTATGAAGACCTCAAAACTTTGGACAGGACCATTCTGACAGCTCAGAGATCAGAAGCTTTGGATAGGAAAACTGAGGCAGTACAATTAGTAGGAGAGCTTCATAACTTATAAAGGGAAAGCTGCAGGCAAAGGTGGTCTAGGGACTGAGTTTTTATATGCTAGCTGAAGATGTATTGTTGGAACATTTTGTATTTTGTTCTAAAGAAGGTGGAGGAAAAGCTTACTCTGCTTGACTCATTTATACTCAGGCTAGGGTAAAGTCCTCCTAAATGGTCAACTAAACAGATGGGACACAGGAAATTGCCACCCCACTCCCTGATATATACACATGCCAAGTTGTTTATATTGTCACTGGTTCATAGATTCAAAATACTTATCCCTTAATAATTAGAGATGACCAGATAAATTTTGTAACAAAAAAAAAAAGTTGTTGGGGAAAACGGGATAATTTCTTGAAGAAGCATATAATAAAAAAATGTTCAAATGCAGGAGCACATTTTATGAACCAACAAACATGTACAACACTAAAGCTTTCACCTTACATAGCCTTTACTCTAAGCCTAACCCACCAACACTCACATAAACACACTCATCTATGTCTGAATTAACTGTCAGTATTTTGAAATGTATATATCTCTATATGTATATCTGTGTCTATCTATATCTACACCTATAGTTATATCTATATCTACAGTGCAATGAAAAAGTATTTTCCCCCTCCTGATTTCTTATTTTTTTGCATGTTTGTCACACTTAAATGTTTCAGATCATCAAACAAATTTAAATATTAGACAAATATTAGAGAAATATAACCCAAGTAATCATAAAATGCAGTTTTTAAGTGATGATTTTATTTAAGGAAAAAAAACTATCCAAACCTACTTAGCCTTATGTGAAAAAGTAAATGCCCCCCCCCCCCCCTTGTTAAATCATGAAGTCACTGTGGTTAATCACATTTTTGGGAAAGGTCAGGTCAAATTCACTAGCCACACCCAGGCCTGATTACTACCAGACCTGTTGAATCAAGAGATCACTTAAATAGAACCTGTCAGACAAAGTGAAGTAGACCAAAAGATTCCAAAAAGGAAGACATCATGCCACAATCTAAAGAAATTCTGTAACAGATTAGAAACAAAGTAATTGACATCTATCAGTCTGGAAAAGTTTTCAAAGCCATTTGTAAAGCTTTGGGTCTCCAGTCAACCACAGTGGGAGCCATTATCCACAAATGGAGAAAATATGGAACAGTGGTGAACCTTCCCAGGAGTGGCTAGCCTACAAAAATTACCCCAAGAGCGAAGCAACGACTCATCCAAGAGGTCACAAAAGAACCCTGAACAACATCTAAAGAACTGTAGGCCTCACTTGCTTCAGTTAAGGTCAGTGTTCATGGCTCAACCCTAAGAAAAAGACTGGGCAAAAATGGCATGCATGGCAGAGTTCCAATGTGAAAACCACTGCTGACCAAAAGGAACATAAAGTGTTGTCTCACTTTTGCCAAAAAACATGTTGATGCTCCCAAGACTTTTGGGAAAATATTCTATGGACTGACAACACAAAAGTTGAACTTTTTGGTAGGTGTGCATCCCGTTACACCTGGCATAAAAGTAACACAGCATTTCAGAAAAAGAACATCATGTCAACAGTCAAACATGGTGGTGGTAATGTGATGGTCTGGGGCTGCTTTGCTGCTTCTGGACCTGGACAACTTGTTGTGATTGATGGAACCATGAATTCTGCTCTCTACCAAAAAACCTGAAGGAGGATATCCGGTCATCAGTTTGTGACCTCAAGCTAAAGTGCACTTGGGTTCTGCAGCAGGACAATGATCCAAAACACACCAGCAAGTCCACCTCTGAATGACTTAAAAAAAACAAAATGAAGGCTTTGGAGTGGCCTAGTCAAAGTCTGGACTTGAATCCAATTAAGATGCTGTGCATGACCTTAAAAAGATGGTTCATGCTCGGAAAACCTCCAATATGGGTGAATTAAAACAATTCTGCAAAGAAGAGTGTACCAAAATTCCTCAACAGTGATGCAAAAGACTCACTGCCAGTTATCACAAATTCTTGATTGCAGTTGTTGCTGCTAAGGGTGGCACAACCAATTATTAGGTTTAGGGGCAATTACTTTTCCGCATAGGGCCATGTAGGTTTGGATAGTTTTTTTTCCTTAATAAATAAAATCATCACTTAAAAACTGCATTTTGTGTTTACTTAGGTTATCTTTGTTCAATATTTATATTTGTTTGATGATCTGAAACATTCAAGTGTGGCAAACATGCAAAAAAATAAGAAATCAGGAAGGGGCAGATACTTCTTTATTGCAGATATAGATAAAGATAAATATATATATATATATATATATATATATATATATATATATATATACATATTTGCACACTGACAACTGTAGCCCTCCCATCCTCCCCTGCAGACAGAGTGCTTATAGCAAGCTGCTCATTCTAGGGGATGGAAGCAGAGACATGGCCTATCTGTATCTAATCATCCTAACAAAGGAGATAAAAATATAATTAAAAAAAATAATACTTCCACATCCTTCTTTTTTCTTCATCTTATTCAGTACTCCTCTCACCTCAACTCTTTACATTCTTTTTTTATTCTAAAAGGCAACACAGATGAAGGGTATGATTAAAAGTGTTTAACTTGAACACATTGGGATGTGGTCTGCCCAGCAAAACAGTAACATAATAATGTCAAACATCCTTGGGGATATAAAAATCTTCATAAGTCTTAAAGTAGAGGAAACATCTTTTAAATAGTACCTTACGCAAATAAATTGATTAGTGCTACTGGAAAAGTCCTAAGCAGCATCAGCAGAGAAAAAAAATGTCACTTCCATTTAAAGAGTGTCACTGATAGTAAGAGAAGCAAAAGCTTAACACAACTCTGCACTGCAGAAGGTGAAATACCAATAAACATTTTAATGAAAGACTAACAAGACTTGAAAGAAGTTTGATCAGGAGGAAAAAAGCATAGTTATAAACCCGCTTAAAGGAAAGTCACATTAAAAGAGATAACCTTGAGAGATTAAGAAGGATAAACATAAGAATTGTTGGAATACCTGTAACGAGCTCATTTGTTTCCCTGAGGAGTTCTCCATCTCGATCAAACGTTTAGGACCAAAAATAAGGCAGCTTCTGGCAAGCTGATAACTCAAAACAAATTTATCTCTCAGGGAATTGTAGCAAAGATTTTTCCTAGTTCCTTGTTGTAGTGCTAACATCTAAAAAAAATAATTTATATTTAAGCTGTTGTGATACCAACAGCTCCTGAGTAAATGAATGATGGTACTGTATTTACGCCCAAAGCCAATCAGATATTCTTCTGAGTTGCTGTTCATACTTGCTGACTGCTTATACCTGGGACCACTGCTGCACTATCTCTATACCTGAAAAGGATATGAGAAATATTTCAGAAATGGTAACAGAAGTTAAGTACGTACCAAAATCTCTACACCAAAATACTGAAAGGATTCATTGTGCTAAACAGGCATGTATAAGTCTATGGAAAAAATATAATTAAAATATTTTTATTGTACTCATGGCTAGGCATTTGTTATATAGTAATAGCAGATATCTTTTTAGAGTCTGTTATGATAAATACCAATTCAAACTCACTGCTGATTTCTTGGAAGATTTTTCCAGACAAGGACAAGTAATGATTAAATGCAAATTCCATGTTCAACAAAAGCTTGACAAAACAGAAGTAATAATATCCTGCTGTAATCACCTTTTGAAAAGGAAAGACTAAAATAAAAGGAAAAATAGGTAACTACCTTTATAGACAAACATAAATGAGCCAGAATAGTGAGTAACTATCCTTTACTCAAAGAACAGTTCTCCAAAAATGAAAGGGAATTGGAATATGTTAGCAGCAAAAGGCAGAATCCACTCAAAAATACTAATGTAACTTTTATAAAGCACACTCTGCTGTGAAAAGACACCCAGACTGCTAACCAGAATATAGAAATCAATGTGAAAAAAGACATTTCTTCTCACCACAGAGAAACTGGATACAGGAATCTATAGGTTGCTTACAGTTCTACCAATTCAAAAAAGTCTGAATACTCCAGAGGAGAAAAAAGTTGTATCGCTCGAAGATACAGAAACAAAATAAAATATTAGCAATAAAATAACTTTGGGGAAAAGAAAGCAAAAAACAGTGTTTGATCAGTGATGGTTTGTGTTCATACAATGCTGGTATAGATCTTTAAAACAAATGTTCTACCATATTAGGTTGAAGGCAATAATATAAGTCCCTTTGTTGTTAGAACAATATTATGTAATTAAAAATGTCCATCTGAATTGAATCCAGAATAAGTGCTAAGTGCAACAAATTTACGTTGCTTCTTTAGTTCTTACAGCAAGTGCATATACTCTAAAGACCTCTAGGCAGTATTTTTTTCCTAGGCAGTATTATTTATCAGACCAGTAGTAATGGGAATAAAACATTGATCACAGCTGGTTTTAATATAATTTAAGAGAGTAATAGGCTATTTTATACTGCTAATGTCTGAATTCAAGGGAAAACTATGTTTATGTGTGTATACACCATCAGTAAATGTTAAAGTCTGCTCTCTATAGTAATTTAGGTTAATGTGCAAGGGCCAGGGCTGTGTACCATTTCATAAATGTAAAACATAACTGATTTTGGTATACTGTTTTGTGTTTTATTTTTGTCAAACAGTCCCAGCTAGTGTTTATGTTCTAGATAGTATTAGTATTCTATGAAAATTTCTGCAAGGAAATTTTCTCAGAAAATGTATAAAAGTTGGCACCTTAAAATTCTATCTGTGTAACATAAAAGCTGCACGATAAAGCAAATAAGTGCTTTTCTACATAAGTTGTTCTGACATCACTAATTATTAAATTGACTTTAATATCCATTAGAAAAAAAGGATATGAATCAAAGCATCTCATATGCAATTCTGATGATAAAAATGTTAAATATAGCTGAATTCAATTTCAAAAAGGCAATTATTGTGTTCCTGCAGGCTTAGTGCAAATAGGGACGCCCATATAAAAATAAATTATGTTCAATAAGTAAACTTTTTGGCAGTAGTAATGTAATTTCAAATCACTTTCTCTGCAGTCAGGAATAGAAGCCGATATAAATAATGATAGCCCACTTAAACAGAAAGAAAACAGATGAAAGACAAATATAAAGGAAAAGGTAATATTCATCACTTTAGCAAACATAAAATATTGTCTATGTGACTTTTAATATGCCAAGGTAACAAAGCAAACAGGGTTATTAAATACTGAGAGTAAAAAACTGATTCAGCTTGACTAACAATAAGAAGAAGAGTGACACAGTCTGCGAAGCTCTTCGTACTAATATAAATGATACATGATATCTCCATGAGGAAGCCTTAAATTAAATTAAATGTAAAGGTGAGTAACCAATTAATGAAGAATATTAAGTAAGAAGAACTAACAGTAGAAGAAAATGTAGCTCATGTGAAACAAAAGAAATAATGCTAAGTATGAAAGAGAACTATACACTGGCTCAAGAATGTTGTAAAAATGCAAGCCATAATTATCTAGTGACAAGTGTGCTAATGAAATGGCTGCTGAGTATCATCCAAATAAAATGCTACACATAAGTACTACTATCAGTTTCCTTTTATATACATGAAAGGTATAACATGATTCTCTGTTACAAGACACAAGTGACTGTATTATATCTAGATGGATGTTTAAAGAAAAAAAAAAAACATAATGTCATGCAAACCCTGTACATTGCGAACAATAAGAAGGTATGTGATAGCACATATTTTGAAATCCTAACATTAATCTAATAGGAATTCAAGACACTTATACATGCACATAACATGTAATAGAAGAAGTTCAGCCATATGCTAATCACCCTTTCCAAAATAAAAATAGGGGTAGATGGTTTATAAGATATGAAATGCTTTACAGAATTTTTTTAATATGGATTAAAATGCATTAATGTTAAAGCTAGCACTTCTAAATGAAATAGTTGTAACTGATTTTAATAACTAGCAGTGCATCCAAAATGTGCTCCTTTAGTCAATCTGCAATAGTTTCATTTCTTTTAAGGACACAGGTGAAGAAAATTTAGATTTTATTTTTATTTTAATTAGTTCTACAGCACTGAAAGTATGTGCTGTTTAAATGTATGCGTGGGAGGTCTTCTTATCTGTGGTTGTTTGCTCAAGTATATATTCTACTCTTGAAAAGATGCTATATTCTGTTGTTTGGTGGTGCTTAATGTGCTATGAAGTTTTCCTTGGCTGTCCTTTGAAGGACACAGGTGAGGAAACTTTGATTTTTTTTTTATTTTATTAAGTTTTGCAGCACTGAATGCACTGTATGTGATATTTAATGTGTGTGGGGGGAGTAGGTATTCCTATCTGGGGATTTGTACTGAACTATATATGTTTTGCTCTTGAGCATTCTGATGTTTGGTGGTGCTTGAATATTGTTGCATTTAAGTAGCTATAGGTTAATGACAACATAGTTACCAGTAGATTAAAGTATAAAAGTTTGCAACTGATTATTATAGATTCTTTAAATGCATATTTTCTTGAATATTTGACTAAGCAGAAATTCCCGGGTAAATGTATAACTGTGGGGTATTGCTAATACATTCTGATTTAGAAATTCTTCTTTCGACTTTTAACAGTTAGGGGTTGCCACAGTGGATCACCTGTCTGCTCATGACTGGCAGTGGAGTTTTACTGTGTCAAGTTGCCAGCCCGGCACCCAACCTTCCAAAGATGGCACACACATGCACACACACACCTAGGGCCAATTTAGAGTGTTCAATCCACTTACAGCATGTCTTTGGGATGTGGGAGGAAACCAGAGCACCTGGAGGAAACCCACGCCACCACAAGGAGGACATGCAGACTCCACACAGAAGGCACCCCAGCCAAGGACTGAACCAGAGAACCTCTTGCTGTGAGGCGGCAATGCTAACCGCTGCACCACCCTGGCTGCCCACATTCTGATTTAGAACAAAATTGTTAATTGTAAGTGTTTGGAAGATGTAAGTTTAATTTTAAATACTAAATTATTTGATTTTCAAACTGAATGTACCTGCAGTAATGAAGCATGATTTAGACTGGTTTCCAAATTTGTTAAAAACTGACAGAGCATTTACATATAAAAAGTAATAATAATGAGGAAGTAAGGATGGAAAAGAGGGAGGTAAGGTTGATCAGTCAGAAGTTAAATAAGGATCAAGGTTGAAAGCAAGTTGGGAAAATGTTACTTTTTAAATCAATTAAAACTCCAGTTAAGATAAAAAGCAAACCAAAGGATTCAATAAAATCCATGTAGGCTCCATGAAGAGTCTACAAGGAATGTACCCATGTACCCTTGGCTCTTCCATAGCAACGCACCATGCATATTATTTATGGCACTCTGCCGAAGGAGATCACAGTAACACGGATTTTGAATTCATGTAAGCAACACTAAAGAGGCTATCCTGTATTTGTAGACTGTCCAGAAAAATTCTGGACAGCTGGTAAGCACAGCACAATATCTTTCAGCCTGTTAACCTGGACCAAAAGGTGAACATCAGATGTTACTTCATGAAATTGCAATTTTATCTATTTATTTTTATGTGATTGTGTGGTGCAGCATGTTGTGCAGCTATACTTAGCTTTGCTCACATATACAGTGGACATCTACTTCACATCTAAAAATAGAAATCGGATGTATTCAATTTTAATATTTTTTTCATGTGCTTGTTTGCAAGATGCTGCATGTTGCTTAGTGATGCCTAGCTGCGTATGTATGTAAATATATATATATATATATATATATATATATATATGTGTGTGTGTGTGTGTGTGTGTGTGTGTGTGTGTATGTATATATATATATATATATATATATATATATATATATATACACACACACACACACACACACATACACATACACACAGACAGCAGATTTCCACCAGACATCTAAAAGTAGAGACTGGATATATTCAATTGTTGTAGTCCTGCAGTGCTTAGCAATGTGCAAAGCCATGCAGCGAAGCTGCGCCAATCATACAGGCACCTTGCAGTATATCTGAAGGTATACAAATCCCCTTCACTATCCCAGTGGCTAGATAGGTTGAGTCATGACCTACAGTGTAGTAGGTCCTGGGTTCGAACCCACAGCAGGCATAGTTATTACATATATTCCTGTGAAAATATGTCAGATGACTGAAACTTTTTTTTTAACATTAAAAAATTGTTACATTTAGAAAAGTTGTGCAATGCTAAGCAGAGCTTAAACATAGTCAATGGTCTGTTCCCATTTGCATGTTGCTAAGCTTCTCTTACACATGGTTTGTATGTGTTTGAGAGATGCTAAGCAGTGCAGCGCTTTTTTGAAAGTTGCAGCATGGCATGGAAGGTTGGGAATGCAGCCTATTAAAAGGCCAATAGGCATGAATTTCACATCATTCTTTGGAGTCTTAACTTGGCTGAGAATATGCCTAGTGCTGTTGATGAAGGAGTGTACTTTCATGTGCAAAAGTGGGGAGTGCAGGAGTCCTGAGGTTTTGCTGTACTCCTGGTTAAGAATTATGGACCTCAGCTGCTGCAGGGTGACTATAGGAGCACAGAGTATAATTCTGAGGGCTGGGGTCATTTAGCCAGGGAACTAGCCAGTGCTACTGGTATCCCACACACTGATGATCAGTGTCATCACCACTACAATGACCTAAGGTACAGGAAAAGGGGAACCTTGGACACCTAGGTCCAAGAGGCTAGGGATGGGCACACCCCACAGATATGTAAGTATGTTTGCCAGTAATTTAGAAAACTGCAAGCTACATCTGTTCAAAACTGGTATGCATAATGATCTGCTTCTCTTACCACAGCTGCAGAAGAGAGGGCTTACAATGTCCAGTCCCATGCAGGGTGCTTGGCCAGGATGACACAATCATGTGGTAAGTAGGAAAACATCAAGGTAATAACTAAATGCATAATGTAATAATACAGTAAAGTAATTACAGAGTTTGCAGTCTTAACAGTCAAGTATGACATACTTGAGACATCTCACATCTTTTTAATGTGTCACTGCCTACCTGAACTGGTAATGCAAGTTAAAGCAAGTAAGCATGCAGTACTGTATAGCATAGATTCCAAACATCAGTTAATGTTGTGGTCTACCTAGCTTAGGAGCCACTGTTCTGGTCTGCTCTTTGCCTGAAATATGATGTAGGTTGCACTCAGTAAATGAAAAGGGTATATGTGTAAGGTAACAGAAGTCTTATACAGCTCTCCATGGTCTACATGCCAGAGTTGAGCAACATTAATCAATAACTTTTTAAAGTTGATGGTGCTTTCATAACTAATTTTTTCAAATAAAGTGCTCACCATTCCTGTATTCATTGCTTGTGTATTCCAGTCTGATACCAGTCAACTATTACATTTGCATGAATAAAGAATGCACCAGTAAATATCAGAAATAAATCTTTAATCCCCAGATTAATGGTCATGCCTGGGCTGTAGACTGCACTCAGTGAGTTAACAGAAGTCCTGGACAACTATCAATGTGTCCAAATGCCAGATCTGCAACATTATCAATAAAGTTTAAAAAGAAATGATGCTTTGAGAAGTAATGTTTTCAAAAAATTGTGAACTGTCACAAGTGAATGAAAAATAATGCACCAAGAAATGCCATACATAAATTTAGTGCAATACCCAGCTTAAAGGACAAGCTTGGGTTCTTATAATTTTCCTGAAATATGCTATAGATAGCACTCAGTAAATGAACAGATTATATGGGCAGCTTAAAAGAAGTCCTAGACAGCCATACACGTGCGTAAATGCCAGATTTGAATTGACATTAAGCAATAAAAAGTGTAATGGGAGATGGTGCCTTGATAACTGTTTTCAAATAAAGTGCTCATTATTTTTCTGGTCACGGCTTGTGAGATGCAATCTGATACCACACACAGCAATGCATGTCTGTAAATGTACCATTTCACAAAATGTCACAATAAACATTTTAAAGGAGACAGTGTTTTGATAATGTGTTATATTCAAATAAAGTGCACATTATTCCTGTAGTCAGCTTGTGGGTTCTAATCCCATGGCAGCCAACTGAGAAGTGACCAGCTATCTAGTGTAATTAGTATACATGAACATACCTCTCAACTGTCATGATTTTTGCAGAATGTAATAACTACTGCCCCATATGTCTGGTCCTTGATTTGTAGATATATGACATTACTTGGAATGCAATTTTGTAGATATATGACATTACTTGAAATGCAATTTAATGGCAAATCCATTATCAGAACACCTTGCTACTAATTATGAGCACACTATGTAAAAATGTTCCTTGTAGTTGTGCCTTTGTACCACCATTTGGTAGGGCTTGGTCCATAATATCCCATGCTTACAGGTTGACAGCCATGTACATGCAACATCATCTATACAATATTTGCAGTCACTATACTCACAACTGAGATCTTACATATGTAGAAGTATGTAGTAGTAGTCTGTGTAGTAATATTACCTGCAAAGTTACTAATGTTTTTTTCTCTCTCATCCACCCCTTCTCTTCTTTAATTTATTAATTATATTTATTATTATGATTTAATATTAATATATTATTTGTAACTACCTCTTATGTTGGCCTTACATATAATTTCACATTGCTTTGCTGTTAAAATACTTTCATTTACGTTAATTTATTGTGGTATTCCTTATTATATTCCTTTCTACTTCATTTAATTATTCATTATTATCTTCTATTATGTTAATATTAACATTTGTTTGATTATGTTTATTTATACCTTATGTTTATATTTAATGTACTACAGCACCACAAGGTAGGCCAGGTCCAAACGGTCCACCTACCTTGGCAGCCCTGGCTGCGGCACCAGGGCCCAACATATCTGGGCCCCAGCCTGGTGGTGACCCTCTGCTGCTCCTGAACTACCTGGGCCATTAGGTAGTTCTACCCCAAAAGCTGGGGGTAGTCCCCCTCTGGGAATGGAAGTGAAAGGAGTGATCATGTCACCCATGAAGAACTGCCGGGCATGGTACATGGACTGCTGCACCAAACCCTTGGTGAACACCTACGCCAGATGGAGAGCATGCTATCCATCCTGGTGTGGCAGCCTTGCCCTGGATGTCAGCAGCAACCACTGCCTCTCCAGGAGTTCACCCCCTCTTGTGTCACACACCAACACTGTTTGCTGTCTTGTTTGTCTTGTCTGTCTGCAAAAGCTTCCTCACCTTCCAAACTTACCTCCCCCACATGTAGCTATGTCCCTTCCTCAATACTCCACTCTCACCTTAAAAAAATGGACACCTGTCCCCAAAAAAATATATCATCCCATACATAGCTCTCCATTTTGCACATGTCCACTGGACAGACATAATTTGGTCCAATTGCCTTGACAACACACTTATGTTGTCCTCATCCCTCTCTCTGGGGGTGACAGTCCAAATTCAGTTAAAAAATCTATTAAAGTGCACAGTTGTTGCTGTACAAGAAATGAATAGCTATGGTTCTTTCCTACACCCTTCCTGCACATACTCTGCCTTTCACTATGTTTTCCCCCTGCTTCCACCACATTTCAACACTGTCCTATCTCCCCATTTTTCATTTCTTTAAAGATTTTTTGCACGGTGCCATGCCCTAAAGTAAGCTAAATAGTGCTATATTGATATATGTGTGTGAAATAATATTAATCCCACTCAAACAATACACCTGGGCCCTATATCAAACTCAGGACCATCACACCTGCAGACCAGTGCATCAATCCACCAAGCTGCACAGCTATTAATTAACATCGGTGTTGTAAGCAAAACATAAATCTTGCCATCTTCCAGTCATTAAGCAATTTTAAGCAATGCTGCACAACTCAGTGCATCTTGTAAATTTGATAAAAGAGCAATAGAAAAATGGGAATGTTACTTGGACTCTGATATAGGAATACATCACTATAAAGCCAGACACATTATATTGGATGTAAGTGATGTCTCTAACAGCAGGTAACTGTGTAATTATATCTGCAACATTTAGAAATACGCCTGCTAAAACATTAATGGAAAAATAGGTATTTAACTGGACTCTGGTGGAGAAATACATCCCTATAAAGCCATAGACATAATATTGAATGTAAATGAGGTATGTAACAGCATGTAAGTGTGCAATTATATATTGAAAAATAGACATGTTGCAACAGTGACTCAGTAGCTCAGTCTGTTAAATGCTTTGAAAACCTTAATTTTTGGTACACATGGTCCTGGGTTCAAATTCATTGGTGTCTAGCATTTAAAATACATTCATGTGTACATCACCATTGTGAATTCTGATATGAATGACTATTTCATCACCTATTTATCCACCCAAAGCATTTCTGATGGAGTGTCTTCTTTTCAGTGATGGAATTCAAAGACCTGCAGATTGGAACACAGTTAGCATATTCCCATTACAATACTAGAAAGTGCATAGAGTGTCAGGTCATGCAGTACTATGCATTCACAGAGGATTTTACGCCATGTAATTCAAAGGAGGCCCAGTAATATCAGACTGCAGCACACAATGATTTGCTACTGATATTACAGATAAGCACAGCTGCACAAGTAACATACACATATGGAGGTCATGCTAGGAACAAGGGTTGCCAGCACACACATTCCAGATTACTACCATAACAGAACATATGGCTTGGCAGTTTTCCAAATGGTTGACGTAATGGTAAATTTAACCCCTTCCTTGTTCAAGGACACAACAAACATGTTGCCTTTTACTCTGTTAATGATACCTTTGGCTAGTGTACTTACCTTAAACAGATACTCAATTTTCTGAGGGATGGGTTCCCTCAATCAGGCTCTGGCTGTACACCAAGGCTGCCACTGGTCACACCGTTACTCATAAGTGTTGTTGTCATCCACATTCAGCAGCCTCTCTCAATACACTTATTGCTTGCAGTAGCAGCAGCTGTAGCCTGTAGCACACACATGTGTATGTAATAAGTATCTACTACAAACATATTCTCTGTACTGACATGTTATTTCTATCCCAGTATTTCCACCCCATCATATGAGAAAGGGGATGGATTCTAAATTGAGGCCACATGTTTCCTTCATTAGTTGCATGTGATTGCCTAATTACACTGCAAATCATCAGTGTATGCTTTAATTAGCATTCCTAAACCACAGATTGGTTCAGAGGAAATCACCTGCTAATGAGACCCATCTTAGAAAGGCAAACTCCTAGCTAGGGAAACCATTGTGTATGAGAGTTACTTTCTGTGGTGGCCTACTTGTCACAACATGTATATAGCTGTATCTTTCAAAAGAGGAGTATTTTACTCCATCAGGTATGTAACCATTTTGTTTTCAACATGACACAGATTTTAATATACTTAGGGGGAATGGGGATTACATCAGTAAGCCTTTCTTAGAACTGTACAGGTGAAATGCCATTGATCTGCACCTGTGCAACACCTACAGAGGATGTAGACTACAGCAAGAATTTAATGCTGTCTGTTAACTAGGGACACAAGTCTCCTGCATACCGGCCTTGTTGGCAGTTGTAATACTACACAGCTATTTTTTTACATTGTACTATATACATATGTTATGGGGGGGGGGCTTTCCTGCTATGGGCCACACTACAACACTACAAGTGGACTCCTGTGTTGGGTGTCTGATCATATGTGGGTATCTATCATGGCACAATCAGGTGTAGGTCACAATTGCTACTATCCTAGTTGCTTAAACATCGTTTGCATGGTTGGCACACTGTTGCACAAGAAATGTGGAATCAATTGGTGAATACTGATAGCCTTCCTTTATTGTTGTATCTGTACATACTGGACACTCATGTATGTGATCCTGACATGTGTTCTATTTTTTTTGTATTTCAGATGATAACATGCATGCTAGTCATTGGCAACCTTTCACTGAGGCAGAAAACAACCTCATAATTGAGGAGTTAAGACAACACTACTAAGTCCTGCTGTCCAGAGGGAGGGCAAATAGGGAAAGAGTGACAAGCCTTTTGAGATGAACTGGTCCATAACATAAATGCTGTGGGCCATCAGAATCACACATATGACCAGGTAAGACACAGAGGCACAGACATGATCCACACGGCATGCATACGGGCAGCGGACATTGCCAGGGCTCATCAGGTCACTGGTGATGGGCTTGCAGTGGAACATCTGTCAGCCACTGAGGAATTCCTGGAAAACCTTGCAACACAGGACAGCTCCCAGGCTTCTATCATATCAAAAATGCAACAGAGGAGATGCAATTGAACACTTTAGAAAACAAGTAGCAGAAAAACCAAGATGGAATGATAGAGTAGGAGGAGGAAAAACAAATACTGTAAGCAGCTGAAAAGTTTTTTTATTTTGTTTTTTGTTTGTTTTTTTAAGTGGAAAAGGAAAAAGGAGATCATTCAAGGTTAAGAAACTAATGGGGTTAGCCTTCCCAAATGTTTTTCTCTGTATTAGAATGAGCTAATGACACTGGACTGGGAAGAGTGTCTCAGACCAAATTTACACTAGTGGCGGGCAACTGCAAAGCTACCAAGTAAAGGAACAACACAACAACAGGAAGGGAGGGTGGGAAACTATGCTACAGCTACCAGCTACACTATTTTAGGCATAAAACACCACAGAAATGTTTATCATATCAGGCAAACAGCAGCAAGACACTAAATGAAAGTTTTAAACAGATAAAGGAGCAAGGATACTCTATAGAATGCTTTTAACTGCAAACAAATCAGTTATATGATCCACTTCTTGGTAGGAAATCAGAACAAACAGATGTTTAACAAATACAGAAGATTTCCAGTTAATACTTTTCACACAGTGAAACTTGCAAAAAAGGCTTTACAAACAGTGTGACAGTAATAAAAGTGATTTAACAGGCCCTGTAAGGCAAACAATTTCAGTATATAGTGCAGATTAGTTTATAGCAATAAAATACAGTAAAAAAGGCAGCAGAAAATAAAAAAGTGCTATAAATGGTTAGAATAAGCAATAACTAGCAAAAATAAGCAAAAAAAAAAAAAACAGGATACTTATTGTTATATATCGCAGATCAGAGTTGTGGTCAGTACCCCTCCTCCATTCAGCTCAGTGTGAATAAACAGAATTCCTCTCAAAGGCAGGACCTAAAGTATATTACATTTTCTAGTACCCATCAGTTGAAATTTACCCGCCATCGTCAAATTATCCTTGTCTTTTATCAGAAGGATCTAGCAATAGTTTTAATGATGATTTTGTTAACATTTTGCTTCTATTTTGGCATCTAACTTTTTGATTGAAGAAGGTCTTAAGTTAGTTATGTTTTATTGGGTTCTCTTTCCCTGTAGACACATGCTGTGTTTAGTTTAATTTTCTTTTATATTTTTTTAGTGAATTATCTTTCTTTTTTCATAGTTTTATATTTGGTGGGCAGTAAAATACCTCACGGTGTTGTTAACCGCCACACTAATTCTATCTTCTCAGCTCTTGGAGTATTTCTATTTATCTTTGACTATTCTGTGCAGAGCCTACATGGAGTGTATCCATGTAAATGGCCGCAAAGTGTTGTCAGTAGCATGTACTGCATATTCATGATGCGCATCATGCGTACGTGAGGTTGCGTGGTTCGTCCCAGTTGCATTGGCCGTGAGACTTCACAGAATGGCATGGAAAATGAATCCCTGTTAGCACTGATGGTCCACCCTCTTTACTCACCAGCAGAAGTTTATGCAGTCAGTCCATCCACCCTGAATGACTGTCTGAGATCCACAAATCCTATCCCAATTTATGTCCTTATTTTTTTTTAGTCATCCCACATGTTTGTGTGATGTGCCACAGCACTTGCTGATGCTTATCAGGTTTGCACAGCAGGGCCACCCATGTACCAAATATAACCCAGATATCTAAAAATAGAAACAGGATGCTTTCAATACATATGACTGCACAACAATGTTCACTGTGGAAACCTGCTAAGCAGAGCTGCGCTATGCTCATACATCAGCGTGAATAATAAATACTAAAACTACATTGATGATGTCACTATCATCATGGTGGCATGAGTTAAGTCTTTTACTAAAGAGCAGATGGTCCTGGGTTCTAATCCAGGAAATGCATATTTTTTATATGATGGTTTGACATTGCAGCATGTCCAAATAAATTGGTAATGTAAGGAAATAACCATGGAATTTTATTTAGTTATTTGACATTTATTAACTGGGTTAGTCAGACTGGGCAGAAGCCCTTTTTCAGCTGAGACCAAAGGAGAAAAGCTCCAAAAGTACATGAAACAAAAAGTAAAATAAGGTCAATAATTACAATGCAAAAATACAAGATATACAGTAATGGTAACAAAATTAGTTGATACTGCTGATACAAGAATAATATACCAACTAATATACAACTAACATGGTATACTTTTACAGGAGAACAGGAGTAAATGTATCAAACTAAAGCCTAGACAATACAAAAATATTATAAAGGTTAACTATGGTAAAAAAACAAAACAGCACATTAAGAATGTAGATTATAAAGGAGATGAAGAGAAGGCAAACTGCAAACGTAGATTGAGAGGGGAACTTAGAAGTCATAAGTTAGGAGAAAAGTGAAAGAGAAACATAAAAGTTATAGGTGAACAGCATATACAGGGGGATAACCCCAATTATCTTGGTGATGCTCTTTGCCAAGATATTTAAAAAAGGTGAACCACACTTAGCATCATGCAAATATCATTTTTATACATATATTTATACAGTATAAGTTTGCGTGATAATAAGTGGTGTGCACTATTTTCAAATGTATCAAATTCTAGACAGTGCACACTCTCAGTAAGGGCAAGTGGCAGAAAACCATGGTATTTAAAGGAGAAATACTGGGAATTGCACTTTGTACATTGAGGTTTGATTTGTGCAGCAATGTCTGGTGCAGGTGAAGGTGTGCATTTTAGAGTACAGAGCTGGGGTGTCCAGGAGTCTAAGGTTTTTATTGGGCTCCTGGTTACAATCATGGACCATTCCTGTTGCAGGAGGATTATAGTGGCACCCAATACAAAGCAGAAACCTGGGACAGTTTGGCAAGGGCACTTACCAGTGTGACTGGTATTCCCTGTACCGGTGAACAGTGTCATCACCACTATGATGGCCCCTGTAGGTGAAAGAGGGATACCCTTGACCAGTGGATCATGGATTGCCAGGTGGGGAACACCCCAGTGATGTGTAAGTATGATTCACATGCATTACCTGAAAATACTCAAGCTGGCTATGGTAAACACTGGTACTCATAACTGCTTTCTTTCCCTTTTTCTACAACTGCAGAAAAGAGGGCCTCAAATGTGAAGCCCAATGCTAGGTGACTGGAGGATGAGGCAAGCATGTGGTAAGTAAGAATAATTATATAAAGCACTCTTATTGTAGCCTTAACAGTTATAGATGGATTAGTTGCTATATCATACCGTATGTTTTTGGAAATGCATATCTGTACAGTACCTTTCAATACTACTTCTATATGCTGAAAATCCAGATATAAGAATCACTGCTTTGCTCTGCTCATTGTAGGATTCATGGTTGTCTAGCAGGTTCTTTATTTTAGTCAATAAATAAATGAGTGTTGATAAATTATGTTAAAACAACTCCTATGCAACTATCCATGTGTGTAATAGCAACATTTGAAATATGTTCCTAATTATGGGTCCTTGTACACCCAATCATGCATGACACATACAGATATCCTGCTCTAAAAGGTGGAGATGTGTGGTCTAAGATGCAAAGCAGCAGTTGCACATTTCCAGATAACAGTGACCATGAGTCTATAAAGTGTAACATGAAAGAGAGTTTGCATTATGTTGTATTCAAATGGAAAAGTATGACAGTAGACACTGCTTGTGGCTTGTAATACCACACTCCCCAAATATAAAAATCATGTGATTACAATACCGTGTTAGCTTTTCATCAATAGAAATATAGTACTGTTATGTAATGATCATTATAACATTTGCAGTGCAGACCTCCAAACCTGTACCTGCAATGGTCTGCTATCATGTGTAAGTGCTGTACATATAGCCCAAGTAATACAGGGATTTATTAGCAGTTGTAATTGTTTATAGTAGACTGCATCAGAAGACAATAAAGTTAGTTTTGAAAGCTTGTTGTATAATGTGTGAAGTTGCTAATGTTCTCCTTTTTTTTCTCTCACCCCACCCATATCATTTTTATGTAGTACCTATTTGTATTAAGGTTTATTTCTTATTATAATATTATTTCTTTAATCATATTTCACTTTATTATATCATTTTTATTATTTCTTATGTTTTGTTTTTATGTAGACTTTTAACTTTTGTTTATGTGTAATTCTGTTTGCCTTAATATTATTTAACCTTTTTTGTAAAGTTTGTTATAATTTTTTTTTGTAAAATCTTTGATTAAATTTGTTTAATATTTTTTTTTCATTTTGTTTTTTTGTTTTTTCTTTAAGTTAATACTACAGCACAGAAGGGAAGACCAGTTCCTAGTGATCCACCTACACTCACTCCACCAGCTGCATCACCATCAAGGCCCAACACTTCTGGGCTGGCATCTTGTGGCACTCCCCTCCTGCCCTTGCCCTACCTGTATACTCAGGTAGATCTGTCACAGGGGCCAAGCATGTGGTCCCTTCTGGGACCAGAGGCAGGGAGGGTGCTTCCATCACCCATATGGAGTTGCCAGATGTGGTGCTTAGAATTGTGCACCAGACTGTGGGCACACGCCTATGCCAGATGGAAAACATGCTGTCCATCCTTGTATGGCAGACAAGCAGTAGGCCAAGACATCTGCCACTGCAGCCACCAGCACAGTGATAGAACACTGCTGACAGTCCAGTGGGTGAGGACATGAGTCACATTCTTACTGTGCTGATGTCCATGGGACCTCAATCCCCCACCTTCACCCCAACCAAGCAAGTCACCCCATCTTGTGTCCTTCACCGACCTTGCCCTTGTCTTGTATGTCTTGTCTGTCTACAAATGCCTCCTCACCTTCCCAACTTCCCTGCTCCAGACTTGCCTATGTTCCTGCCACAACATTCCACTCTCTTTGTTGGCCTGCCCTTTGACCAAATTACTTTTTTTGGAAATGGGGGTGACAGCTGTTGTAATGCAAATAACTATTACACCAAGTGTCCTGGGGTAGGGAGAGGATCAACTATCTTGATGTCACTGTGGCAGATTCAGTAGGAGGAGTCAAGTCTAACATGTACAGGAAGGGCAGGCCATCTGAATTGCCAGGATGACATCTGAATGTGACATTTTGAGGGTAGAACTTCACAAGTTAAAGGAAATGTTTATAAAAAGAGAATACCCAAATAAAATGGTCACTGAAATTATAAAGGAAGTACATCGTGGTCGGGGTACCAAATACCACCCTCTCCTTGGTGTAGGTTTAGAAAAAGAAAGTACAAGGGACCTAAACACAAAGTTTGAGAGAACTTATGTCATGGAATTCAGCTACTTTGCAAAGCATTTAAGGCATATACTACATACTAATTGGTGTATCTTTAAAGTAAGCAAGGAACTACACAAAATAGTGGGGGAGAAGCCCACATTTTCATATAAGACTGGGAAGATCTTTAAACAACTGTTGGAAGTAGATTTATCAAAAAGGGAAAATGTGAAATGGGGAACCATGCTATGTGGTACGTGCAATTTTTGTCCCTTTATAATTCGATCTGAAAGTTTGAATTTACACAACAGTTTGGGAAGTGAAAATCACTTTAAGAAGGGAAATTGTGAGACAAAAAAATATTCTACTTGGCAAAATTTGGAAGTTGTCCATGGTTCTATATAGCAAAAATGGCAAATATATCTGGACCACCACGCTGATGATAAAGTCGAAGTTTTATAAAACATGAAAAACAGGTAAAACAGTCTGTAAGCTCTTTCAGGTTAAAAACCCTTCTTCAGACAACATACATAGCACCTAAGGCAACTTTTAAAATCCACAATATCCAAGCAAAATTTAGTACTGAACCCTCCTTCTTTTCAGAGCGGGTTTAATGGGAATGATACCATTCATGCCTGAGGTTCTATCCACACTTAATTCAATAATCCATTTAGTCTTGTTATATTCGGTTACATTAGCTAAGTCTCCCCATCTTCTAGACATTTTAATAATTTGCAAAACCATAAAACTGAATGTATGGTCAGTGTTATGTTTCACATGTTGATATAAGGCATTATGAATATTACCTATGCGTATAGCTGACATATGTTGTAATATTCTTTCCTTTAATTTACAGTTTGTCTTTCCAATGTAGAATGAACATTCCTTACATTGGGCCAAATAAATGACATTACTAGTATGGCAGTCAGCATACTGCATCAGGAAATACTTCTTTCCTGAGACCGGATGGATAAATAAGTTGTCACTTCTAATGTACTAGAAAGCTTTGCAATGTCTACAGGGAAATATACCCTGTCACCCTATCCGAGGCTGTTTAACCCTACATTGGTCATTACATAACAAACCTTCAAGTTTTTACAGCGTTTAAAATAGAAGAGAGGTTGCTGTGTCTACAGTTCTCTCAATTTATCATCTGTTAACAAAATGTTCCAGTTCTGTCGTATGATGTTACATATGCCCCCCACATTATTACTGTAGCTCAAGCTAACAGAAAGTGGTTGTCTGCTCAGATTATCTACCTCTCTATCATTCACAGCAACATTATCTAAAAACAAAGGTTGTGACCTATGTGATCTTTCTTTACTGCTCTCATGAAATGCATGTTGCATGATGTTTTTCTTATACCCCCTTTTACTAAAAGTATCCTTAGTTCCTTGGATTTTTCCATAAAACCTTCATCATTGGTACACAGTCTGGATGTCCTATAAAACTGCCCTTTGACTCTTCTCACTCTTCCCTCATAGGATTGCATATTTAGTGATATCTCCACATTAGCTATGGAAGAAATCTAAACACATTAAGATCAGCAATCAGAAACAGATGCAACTGCTTCATCATTCAAGCAGTGCTCCTGCAAGTGATGCTCACACATCTGTGGAGTGCCATCAGTCCTACATTCATGCATCCAGCATTTGAAGGTATCATTCTTCCTCATTCTGTGGTCTCAAACAATGTGTAAAAAGGTCACACAAAAAAAAAAAAAAATTGGTTAAAAACACAAAAAGAAAAATCTAGCAAAGCTAGACTTTCCACTGTGTGACACCTTAAATTTCTTGTATCAGAGGCAGCATGGGATATATGCAAATTACCCTTTAAGGATAGCAGGTGTTTCAGCAAAATGGCAATTCTGAATGTCCATGACTTTTTCTTTTACGTTTACTTTTAAGTCTATTTATGGACCATTTCAGGCTAATAAAGCCAAACTCCTCCAGCTGTGGACATGCATGTTTCTGCCTTCGTATGGCATCATCAGCACAACATAAGAGGAATGTTTGACTTTTGGAAACACAGGGTTGTAGTACCCAGCTAATATCCACAAACATTAGGGTATTTACAAAATATCCCAACCAACAAACTAAAACAATGAGTAAACAGGTCACACAGAAAAAAACAATTGGTTAAAAAACACAAAAAGAAAAGTCTAGCAAAGCTAGGCTTTCCACTTTGTGATACCTTAAACCTCTTGTAACAGAGGCAACACGGGATATATGCAAATTAGCCTTTAAGGATATCAGATGTTTCAGCTAAATGGCAATTCTGAATGTCCATGACTTTTTCTTTTACTTTTAAGTCTATAAAAAGTAAAAATAAAAGAAAAAAAGTCATGGACATTCAGAATTGCCATTTAGCTGAAACACCTGTTATCCTTATCCTTATCCACTCTCTTACCCTACCTCAATTCCCACCCACACTATGTACACCTAAACTTATTCTATCCAAACTCCACCCACCATTCATGTATATCAAATTAAACATCAGCTCCATAATTCTCCTACTACTATCCCTATCACTGTACCTCAAGAAACCACTCTCTCTCCCCTCCCATGCATACCAGACATATACTTAAACAGTCACCACCTCCTATTACTTAAATCATACAACTATGTGTTTCTTATCAATGGATACATCTTCACTGTGATACCTACACACCTCTAATATTATAATCACCCAGCCTCATCACAACAATTTCCAAAGTTATCCTACTGACTACTACTAAACTAACTTAATTCCTACACCAAATACAAACAGACTGCAACAACCCATACTCAGTTAAAAGTTAACACATCAAACATAATCACCTCCACACCCACTATTGCAAAACTCTTCAGGATGCTGCTACTCCAGATTTCCTCTCTGGCTTTACTAGCATTACTTTCACATATGAAATATTATCATGTAAATCAGATAGAAAATAATCCTTACTGATCTTCAACCTCCTGATATCCACACATTGATAAAATAAACATACTAATTATCTCCCCTATCTCATTAACCCATCTCCCAACCTGTTTGCACCCTTCTTGCTAAACCACACCATCAAACCTCCAAACTTTCCCTTATTTATAACAAGCCCCTTGAAAAATTCTTAAAAAGTATCATCACCGCTGTTTTTAAACCATCACTAAGTGGTGACGTTCACCCTAACTGTGGACCAAGAAACACTACAACTCAATCATCCAAATCACAAACCATTTACTCCCACTCCAGCATGCACCTACTCAGGAAATCTTTGGACCGATTGCTACTAAATATAAATATTAGAAGTATCACAAGCAAAATACAGGGCCTTCATGCCAATCTATCCCTGTATTCATCAGACATAGTAGTACTAAGTACAACCAAGGGTGATCCACCAATTTTATTGTAAAACACACTTTTTCCTCTGACGTCTCAGCCGTAGCCTTCAAGGAGTAAAAAACCATAAAAACACACACAATTTATATACTGACAAATGCAAATAGGATAATTGAAAAATTGCCCACTTAAAAACAGTTAAGCAGAATAATACAATGAAGCAATAAAATATTTAAATAAGTACTCTCCAGTTCATTTCTTCATTTAATCCATGAGGGTATAAAGTTTGAAATTTCAAAATATAAATAGCCTCCTTAAATAATAATTGTTGTTTGAAACTATTAGTATCAAAACAAGAAACTTGCACTTTTTCCAGAACCGTTCCTTGTAACCCCTCATTATTACCGTGATGAAATTTCTTAAAAGTACTCTAATTTAGATATTACACCCTGTGGATTAAGAGTATATAAAGATCCAACCCTACCGTTTAATTTAGAGAAAGATGCTGATGTTATATTTCATAAACGTGGCTGGCAGCTGCACATAAGTGTGCATCTGAATGGGTCAATATATTCATTGAACGAGACAGAGTTAAACAAAAAGAATTGGGACTTGAGATTAAAAAATGATGTGAAAACATAGTGACAGGAACTTCTGCACATATTCTTGATGATTTTTTTGTGTAACATCAATATTAAATTAAGGGAATATGAAGCGGAATTGGTAGAAAGAAAAAAAGGGAAATTGCTTTGAGATCTGCGGGATTACGAAAATGGTAAAGCTTTTATGTCAAGAGGCAATAGGAAGAGGTCACGTAACCACGTCAGATTCCAAAAAGGATGCGGCGATGTTCGTTATTACAATTCTTTATTTTTGGCTTCAGAGGGCCAAAATACGTCGTATGAGGAAGATGTGGATGTAAAAACTGAGTTTCCTGTGTTACCAGCAGCAGAATCCCCAAATGGATTTCAACAAACTTTTCGCCACGATTCCGAGAACTTTAGAGGTGGCAAACAGGGGAAGAAACGTCGACGTGAAGCACAGGGACCAGTACAGAGAGAAAAATATCCACAAGGGGGTTTTAAAAGAGGTAAATTGTGATTATTTATCTTTACCCTCTGTTAATAACTATGTAATAAACTTATCTGGATATTCTTTCTCAGATATTGAATATTCAGTTCTGAACCTTGGACTTAAGTTTATTCCTACTGTTCTTTCATGTATACATGACCTTAAATGTGATGTCTTTAGATTTTATAGGAAACTTCATCTAAAAAGTTTTTTTCATACTAGGAATGAGGACATTAATGTGGCTATGTCTCCGGAGAGTTTGGATTCTTCTCTGGAAAGTTTTTATACTTGTGATTCAGATATTATATGCAATGCATATTGTAAATTGGATACCGAGCATGTTCCATATAAAAGTCATTTTATGCCGCCTGTACTTAATAATGAAGTTGTTCATTTATCCAAAGTATTGAATTTTGCTATTGAATATGCATATACTGAGTTTATAAAATGTAGAAAAAATATTCAATATAATTTATCTTTGAAAGAATGGAAAGCTTTGCAGATGCTTAGTAAAATGAGTGATATTATATTTAAGCCCTCAGATAAAGGGAATAAGCTTGTTGTAATGCATTATTCACAATATTTGGTTATGTGTGAGGAACATTTGAATGATAGTAACATTTACGAAAAAACGGATATATTTGTGTATAGGAACTCTGTGTCTGAATATATTGAACTACTTGGGAAAGGACAAAGATTGAGTTATTTTTCAGATTTGGATGTTAATAAGAGATTTAATGTGGAAGGTTGTAGGATGGCCCTTTTCTATTGCCTTCCCAAGATACATAAAAGTTTGATACACCCTCCGGGGAGACATTGTTTCAGGTTGTAATTATTTTCTGCATAAAATAGGACTCTTTTTACATAGTTATCTATTGCCAACAGTTAAAACGTTGCCTTCATACATTTGTGATGTTTTTGATTTTTTAGATAAAATTCAAAATGTTGATTGGAATGATCAAATGTATTGGATTTCATTAGATGTAAAGAGTCTTTATACAAACATCAGGCATGAATTTGGAATTGAGGCAGTTATGTTTTTCTTAGGCAAAAGTCTGGTTACTGAATATATAATAGAGCTTATACATTTTTGTTTAACACAATTTTTTTGAGTTCAATAATAATCTATATAGACAAAAACAGGGGACTGCCATGGGGGCAGCTTTTGCCCACATGTATGCCAATTTGGCTATGGGTCTTTCTGAGTCTGAATATCTATACAGAAATAATTTTTTTCGTAAATATGTTATTAGATACTATAGGTTTATAGACGACTTGATATTTTTGGTACAAGGCTGAGTTGCATACAAATAGATTTTTTCTGGAATTTGATGGCCTTCAAGTTGGGGTGAGTATTCCTTTTTGGATGTTGTATTAAATATTGTGGATGGTAAAACTTTGGAGACATCAGTTAATAGAAAATTTGAGGAAGGGACACAATATGCATATGGACAGAGTTGTCACCTTCGTCACACATTGGAAGCTTTACCTTATGGGGAAATACTTAGGATTTCCAGACTATGTAATAATGAGCATGATTTTGTAAAAGAACTGGATAAAACTGTGGAGATGTTTAAGCGAAGGGGTTATAGTAATGAGTTGATTGATAAAGGCTATAATGAGTTTTTTGGAAATAGTAATGTCAAGACAAGGAATAGCTCACAGAAATTATATATTGCTTCTACTAATAAGAGGAATGGGAAACAGTGTGATATTTTGTATTTTGTTACCACGTTTGTATGTTTTAATAACGAACTTATGAGATTAGTAAGACATTATTGAGAATATTTTAATTCCCTTAATAATGTATCAGTGTGGCTGGATGAGAAATTAGTTTTTTCTTTTAGAAGGGGCAAACATATACAAAATTATCTGGTCAGAAGCAAGTTTTCTGTACCCTTAATGCATTTAGAGCACAGTATACTATCTAGTGGGACTTCGACGTGTGGTAGATGTAAAGCTTGCAAGTTTATAGTGAAAAGTTTTTCCCATATAAATAATATATTTTTTAATACATGGGATCATTTTACTTGCAATTCTGAGGGTGTTATTTATGCACTTAAATGCCCATGCAACCAATTTTATATTGGTGAAACAAAAAGGGCATTCAAAGTTAGATTGATGGAACATGCTAGAGATATTATTAATAATAAAGAAGAGAGCTCTGTGGCCATGCATTTTAAGAAATTTCATCAAGGTAATAATGAGGGGTTACAAGGAACGGTTCTGGAAAAAGTGCAAGTTTCTTGTTTTGATACTAATATTTTCAAACAACAATTATTATTTAAGGAGGCTATTTATATTTTGAAATTTGGAACTTTATACCCTCATGGATTAAATGAAGAAATGGACTGGAGAGTACTTATTTAAATATTTTATTGCTTCATTGTATTATTCTGCTTAACTGTTTTTAAGTGGGCAATTTTTCAATTATCCTATTTGCATTTGTCGGTATATAAATTGTGTGTGTTTTTATGTTTTTTTACTCCTTGAAGGCTACGGCCAAGACCTGAGAGGAAAAAGTGTGTTTTACAATAAAATTGGTGGATCACCCTTGGTTGTACTTTGTTCTTTTCACTTGGTGGTTGCTGTTGTTCGAATAGACATAGTAGTACTAACTGAGACATGGCTAAAACCAGACATTAGTAACAATGAAATATTGGCACCAGGATATAGTATTCTACATAAGAATAGACTTGAAAAAAGAGGGGGTGGTATAGCAATCCTATAAAAAAAATCATCTCAAACTGGAAATTTTAGACCCAATCAACCCAGATTTTGACAATGCAGAAGTAATCTTCAGCAAAATAAAAAATAATTCTAACAAATTAATATCATTAGAGGCTACATACATCCCGCCTGGTAACAATATACCCACTTTAGAAAACTTACTACACTCAACAGCAAACTCACTCCCACAGAAAGCAATCATCCTACGTGATTTTAATATTGATTGGTTCACCTGTAATTTTATACATCCCACTAGTTACATCAACCTTTACGGATTCACACAACTAATTCAACCCACACATGAGAACAGACAAAACTTCCAAAAGAGAGTCAATACTTGACTGATTTTGATAAACCAACCACTGCATTCCCCACACTCAGGCTGCCCCCCAGATATTCTGAGTGATCATACACCAACCATTTTACAAAAACAGAAGACCTATCAAACAAAACAAACTACCTATCACTTAATTAGAGACAAAAAATTTAACCTCAGTAATTTTCTATCAGTTCTAAAGAGCTGTAACTGGACTCCACTTAAACAGCTCAACCTAGATGCCACCATCATACACTTCAACACTACTTTATAGACATCCAACCAGAATAATCAGAAGCAAAGACATCATTGCACCCTGATTTACTAAAAAATCCGGTACATCATGAAAACTAGAGACAAGTCTTGGGAACTGTGGCATAAAAATAGGTTTCCAATCTCAAGATAAAACTACCTAGAGTTCAAATAAAAAGCAAA
Organism: Protopterus annectens; assembly: GCF_019279795.1. Classification (NCBI taxonomy): domain Eukaryota; kingdom Metazoa; phylum Chordata; order Ceratodontiformes; family Protopteridae; genus Protopterus; species Protopterus annectens. The sequence continues at coordinate 1,464,055,872 of NC_056731.1, read as the reverse complement.
AAAGCAGTGAAATTAGACAAAAAAAGACTACTACCAAAACATACAAACAAATCACCAAAATAAACCCTCAGACGTTCTGCAAAGCTATTAACAACATACTTTTCCCAGGTAAATCTAGTCCTCCATCCCCAACTATCTCAAATATCACAGAAAACATACCAACTAAATTTAACAAATATTTTATTGACTCCATCCTTGCCCTTCAAACTCCCAGTCTCTCACCTCTTCTGCTATTCCTCCAACACCTCATGTCACCAACAACTCCTTTTCCTTTCAACGCATCTCCACTAATACTATTAAAAAGATGCTTAATAAACTAAAACCCACAACAATACCTGCTGACAAACTTCATGTCTTTTTTCTTCATATAGCAGCTAAAGTTACCACCTACCCAGTATCTATTCTTATTAACAGATCCATACCTGAATATTACTTCCCTGCAGTTTGGAAAACTGCTCATATTATTCCACTTCATGAAGGAGGTACTTCCATTGAGCTAACCAGCCATTCTTTCCACTCTATCTAAAATATTAGAGATATCTGTCCACTCACAATTAATTAACCATTTACTTACTAATAATCTACTCTCCAACACTCAACATGGCTTCCAACCATTCCACAGCACTACCATTGCTCATATGTCATTCACCAGTGCAATAAATTACCATATAAACAATGCTAAATATGTATTTGCTATATTTCTTGATCGCTCTAAGGCCTTTGACATGGTCTGACATAGTAGGTTCATAAATGTTCTTTCTAGCCTAGATCTTAGCAAAGCAGCCATTGCCTGGTTCCAGAACTATTTGGATGGACAGCACCAAACAGTATAATTGCAGCAAGACTTCTCCCCTCTTCTTCCAGTAACTCTAGCTGTCCCTCAAGTATCCATTCTGGGACCCCTACTATTCACTATTTACTAATAATTTCAAATCCCCTACCCCACAAGCTTCTGTCATTCAATATGCAGATGACTCTATATTAATATGTGCTGCTTTCTCCCTACAGGATCTACACACTTTAACTCAAGAAACATTTCTCTCAGTTGAAGCAAGGCTTATTAAATCCCAACTAATCTTAAACCCAAACAAAACAAAACTCCTACTTTTTCATACCTACACGATCTGTAACCCCTAACCTCTCATTTAATATCCTGTCCAGCAATAATACCGCCATCTCTCCAGTAATTCACACCAAACCACTTAGTGTACAAATTGACAATAATATGAGATTTGACATTCACATCTCCCAAACCATAAAGAAAGTGCATAAAAAATTAGGTGCTCTATATAGGAGTAGACAGTTTCTTACTGAAAACAGCAAGGTAACCATTGCATGTACACATCTTCTTTCAACCCTGCTCTATGCCTCGCCAATTCTCATTAATCTTAGAAAGACTGAACTAACCAAAGTTGATACCTGCTATAATAAAATAGCCTTACAGGATGCACCATTGCATAGCTTTAAAGCAAATCAAATGGCTGGAACTCCCTAATCTTCTCCTATGCAATCAACTTAACTTTGCACACACAATCCTATACCAGCCCGACAGTACTCCTGCACTCCAAAATCTACTTCAACCATATACCTGCAATAGGACACTCCAATCCAATGACAAATTCCTTCTACAGGTAACTAAAGCCAAAAACACAGCTGGCAACTCACTCTTGTCGAACTTCATACCATCCTCTTCTTCCTTAGTACAATTCAAAATAAGCCTAAAAAACTATCTAATCAACACTTGGCTATGTACCTGTACTACTCTCAGATAGTCCTATTCATTCATAACAGTACTACTCTCCAATTACTCTCCTACTATCTCACAAGAATTTCAGATTGTAACAACAGTGATCAGCTAACCAAATTCATACATGATATCAGTAATATAACATTTAATTATTTTAGTTTACTCAAAAGCAGATGTAAACCGCAAACTTAATAGTCTGTGCATATCCAGTACTAGCTGAAATGAAGTGTCTGAAACTGACTATGTGTGTATATTCTATATGGTGGGAATTCAGTAAAGCTTACACAAATTTTTTTGGGGGTGTACTCATGCATACATGAGCATGGACAATTTTAGATTCAGTAAGCGTCACTGAGTGAAGCGCAAGCATGCACAAACAAGGAAAGTTCTGTGGAAGGCAAATTACCTCATAAGCAGTTGAATCTTATGCAGATGACCCAGGTGGAGTGATCCAGCAAGCAGAAAGGCATCCATTTAGTCTCCATGCCACTGCCCATAGTGTATGAAGAATTTTTCCATGTACAGGAGTCTACATGGACAGAAGAGGATGTAAAAGTCCACAATTATGGGCATAACTACCCAGAAAATATGGATGTAAAAGTCCACAAATATGGACATAACTCTCCAGAAAATGTTAGATCACAGACATATATGTGCAAAAGCTACATTGTGGATGTCCAAAAAAAAGGAAGGGAATATGTAAAATAAATAATATAAGTTTTATTAACTTTGGCATGTTTGCACTATGTGCCATAGTACACAAACATGCTTAACAGAAATTAAAAAAAAAATGACATTTATAATATGGTTTTCAAAAATATACTGTAGGACATTGTGTTGGGTCTGTACAACTGTACATATGTGCTGCCACCAAGCTCACACAGCTATGAACTATGTAGCATCTTGGCTGTCAGCACAGATATGTATGCTAATGAGGTGGCAGATTTCCTGAATTGCTAAAAGGAGCAATCATTTCCAGATATCCCCTTCATATTGGCTCCTACACAATGATGATATTCTCAGAGGATGTGGATATTATCAGGGGTGTGTGCCTTATTATTTTTAGGATTTTTTGTTTCCAGCCGCACGTGTTTGCATAGCATGCTGCAAAGCTGAGCATGTTTGCATGGGCAGATTACCCACATGACAGTGATGATGTAGGCAGTAATCATTTAAAATTGGGTATCTTCAATAAATTTTTTTGACTTTTACTTATATTCTGGGCAGGTGAACTGCATCATAATTAGCCAATCCCACATGGTCGACTTAAAGCAGAACTGTATAAAATATGCTTACACCCTACATTCTGATTTTCTCTCAATACTCTAGGTCATTGGAGTAGAGACTTGGGAATTTTAACTGGGATAATGTTAGGGCCTGCTGCAGGTCTGCTACATCTTTATGTGCTAGATGCTGAAGTCAGTGCTGCTAGTGCTGCTGACAGTAGTCCTAGGCTGAGAAGGAGAAGAGTGTTCAGGCCCAGTGCTACATCCTTATGTGCTAGATGCTGAAGTCAGTGCTGCTAGTGCTGCTGACAGTAGTCCTAGGCTGAGAAGGAGAAGAGTGTTCAGGCCCAGTGTAACCTTCTAGGAGCTACATGAGATGGAGATTGTAGAAAGCTACAGGGTGGACAGGGACATATTACAAGAACTCACTGAGCTCTGTTGCCATCAACTCAGAGACAGACACAGCAGAGGCAACACATCTCAGTGAAGACAAAAGTATGTGTAGCCCTTAGGATACTAGCTACAGGTACTTTTCAAAGACCATCTGGGGACATGATGGGGGTCAGAAATGTGCAACACTTCTACCATGTAGCACACTACGCTGAAGTACTGTGTGCCATAGATTGCACACATATACACATCAAGGCACCACCTGGTGAGCAGGGTACACTCTACATTAACTGCAAGGGGTACCACTCCATCAACTGCCAGGTCATGTGAATGCCCTGGGGATTATCCTGAATGTGTGTGCTGACAACTATGACAGTTATCACGACTCCCATATCTGGCACACATCACAGCTTTACCAGATGTTTACTAGGGGGACATCCCACAGGGCCATTTACTGGTGATGTTGGTTACCCCCAGAAGCCTGGATGCTGACACCCATCAAAAATGCACACACACCCATGGAAGAATGCCATAATGAGGCACACACACAAACTAGGAACATCATAAAGCATGTGTTTGGGCTTCTGAAGTCACGGTTCTGGTGCCTCGATATATCTGGTGATGCCCTGCAGTATACTCCAGCCACATGTACACAGATATTCACTGTATGTGCTATGCTACACAATCTGATCCTCTGGAAAGAGCTGCAGCAGGATTAGCAAAGGGAAGGGATACATAGCCCCAACCAGTGCCTAGGTCACCACAGTCACAGGAGGACTTAGAGGAGGATGAACCCCCTGTTAATGCCCCTGTAGGCCGATGTAGGTGTGCTCAGTATTCCCTGGCTTTGGCTAAGAGACAATGCATAGCACATTCACTGACAACCTAGGGACCTAGGGACTTACACCTTACTCCAACTCACATACAGATATTAAAATTGATGCCAGGTAACTCACTCATCCTGTACCTATCCATGTATTGGCTGTGCACTGTTGGCATCAGACAGAGCCAGCCCTGAACTACAGTTGTGTCAACTGCTGCATTTGCAGGGTAAGTCTGTATCCTACCCGTAGTCTACTGGATTATTATATGTCATTGTATGTATGTACTAGGTACATTATGCAAGTAGCTATAGTGGGCTAGTTGAACAGAAATGACATCCACATGGGACTACATATACCCATTCCACTAACATGTTTCCATTTCTATTCAGTAGGCCTCATGCATGGAATATCTGTGCAGTCATACTGCAATGGATTACTGGTAAATAATTGAAGGGGAATGTTAGACAGTGGAGTTAAATGAAAGTCACATTATTGTGTATCACAGCAGAACATGTTCTATTGTTCCCCCACCCCAACATACCAGTGTTCCCTTGTAAATGGTGTAATAGTATCTCATCAATGGTATATGAGCATTTCACTCAGTTTTAGGATAGTACTATAGAAACTGGTCATATATCGTATGTCTTAGGTAACAGAGGACTAACAAATGTACATATTTTTGCAGGTGAATGTGTGATGAATGACCCCTTGTCTGTCAAGCAGCATCTGTGGCTTAAAGGACTAAGACAATCACCTTGTGATGCTCATGGTTCTAATCTAGACATATCCATTTTTTTTGGAAGTGACGTATCAATTTCTGTTCTACAGACTGTCAGTCTATTTGTGCCATACTGTTTTAACCGCTGTCACATATTAATTACATAAGCCAGCTTTAGAAAATCTTAGCCAATGTCAGTGAAGTGCACCAGTGCAGAAACTGGGACAGATGTCATATTCTGTAATACACAAAATCCCAGACTGGAGTACAGCCAGGCGTGGGCTGGAGTCAGTTTATAACTAGCCAAAACCCCTGCTCATACACTTAGTTAAGCCAAGGGCAAATGTGTTGTTCCCTGCACAATGACCTATATATGTATATGTCTATAGATACATAAATATATGTCTCTCAATATATATATATATATATATATATATATATATATATATATATATATATATATATATATATATATATATATATATATATATATATATATATGTGTGTGTGTGTGTGTGTGTGTGTGTGTGTGTGTGTGTGTGTGTGTGTGTGTGTGAGTATATGTGTGTGTGTGAGTATATGTGTATGTCTGTATTGCCCAACATACCCAGATTGTGGTGATTAAAGTTGCACTATGACACATATATAATGTTGATAAAAGAACTAAAATTAAGGGCTCAGTAGATAATGCAATTACTTACAGCCCCCTGAGCCTGCTGGATGTCACCACACATACATCAACAAGTGAACAAGTTGTGTAATGTATAATGTTGTGTACCACAAATTGACAGGGCAAATTGTTTTTGGCCACAGGCTTGCTCATCTAAATGCAAAGAGACACATATGGCCAAAATGGCTACTTTTGCCACACAGCTGAGATAAAAAACAGTTGTATAATTGCTAGGCTATTAGATGCAGATGCCGGTAAGGAGCAATGTCACTCTGAAGGCACATGCTGCTCAACACAGGCCTTGTGTATGTTCTCTACATGCAGTTCACATGCAGTCATTTATAAAGCAGACTTAAGCCATGGCATGTGTGTTAAATATTGTGACCTGTAGTGTGTTGGACTATATAGGTAGTGGTTCTAATGTCACTCCAGCCCACTTGGTAAGTTTGTGTGTGTATGTGTATCTCCCTACAAAACAAGTGTGAATCCCCACTAACTTCCAAACTGCAATATATATATGCACATTTTGGCCCTTGAAGTTGACACAGCACTCCAAACTCCTGTCTTCCACAAGGTTTGCTGATTTCATCTACGATAAGACTACCAGCAGTCATTTTAATGCCACACTTAAGCTATGGCAAGTGCGTTATGCACTGTGATCTAGAGCGTGTAAGACTAGATAATTAGGGTTTCTAATCTCATTACAGTTCACTTGCTGTGTCTGTCTGTGTACATGCATTGATTACCACACTGACTTATAAAGAGGCAGGGTTTTGCACTCTTTTGGATGTAGTGGGTGATGCAGGCCTCAAAATTTCTGTTCTCCATAAAGCCTGCTTATTTCATCTAGCATAAGAGTACCTAAAGAGGGGTTAATGTCAGATTTGAGCAGTGGTGCGTACATCAAGTAGTGTGATTTGTAGTGTGTAAGACTAGATAAGTATGGGTTCTAATCTCACTGTAGCCAACTGGGATTGTGTGTGTGCTATGCAGTGTTCTCTAAACATTAGTTGGTAGTGATACCATTCGCACTGTAGCCAGGTTGGTGTGTGTGGTTTTAGTGGATTTTATATCAGCCTATGAGATCATAGGATTATTTGAATTTATTAGGCTATGGACCTAAGGCCCTTACAATCCTAGCAATTTTTTACCCTTATTTACATGATCAGCACCTATTGCCCCTGTCCAACAGGAACACAGGCAGAACCCCCATGGTGAAATTATGGGCACCCATCCAGTCATACAGATTGCATCTGAATAGGGCCAATGAGGTGTGCTGTTTAACATTAAGTGGGAGTCTGTTGCAAAGGTTTGTTAAACCCTGGTAGACATATCTCTTCCTCCAGCATGTTTTACTGATGTCACATACTAGGTTAAGGTCCTTACAGTGAGTAATCCATGTACCATTTGTCTTACGGATATGCAACATTATCAATAAATCAGGGTCACATATTACCTCATATGCAAGACAGAGATCACCTCTGAGTAGTCTGTATGACACAGACTAACATTATAGTGATTTCAGATGATCCCCATAGGACAGATGCTGAAGACTTGGAATTTCCCTTGTAAAGAACCTTTGTGGTCTCTGCAATTGCCACTGCTGCTTGGAAATATATAAGACAAACTGGCCATTGCACTCAAATATTGGCCTGATGAGGGAAGAGTATATGGGAGTTATAACTACTTCATATTCGGGTGACATTGCCCTTAGTTATGACATGAGCAAGATATAATGCCCTTCTTACTACTGTGGAGACATGGTGATCTTAGGTAAGGTAGGTGTAAATTTGTGTGCCCATGTCTGTGTGCCCAGATCTCTCACCTACTTAAGGTGTTGTTTTTCATGTGCTACTTAGCAGGAGTATTGCTGGTACTGAAAGGAATGATACTACATATATTTGCATGGAGTTTAATGCCATGAGTGTGTCACAATCACTTGGTAATGTATGACCCTCTTGTAGGATGTTGACATAATTTGGAGAGTCTATGACCACTCCCAGTTTGCAGGCATCAGCAAATCTTGTCAGCCACAGACTTTCACATTGTGTTTGTAAGTTGGGTAAATGGATTCCAAACCTTAGATGACCCAGGACTGAACCCTGTGGAACACCACTGGCTACAGCTCTGCTATTGGAGGTGGACACTCCAATTCTGACTATATGAGTGTTGTTAGTGAACCAGTTAGTGACCTCTCTAATGATATTACTGTTGATGCCTAGCTGGGTGGGTTTGTCAGTGATGCATGAATGGGAGATAGTGTCAAATGACTTGGCGAAGTCCAGATGGTTGCATGCACAGATATCATGATCTCCCTTTCACAGATCCAAACAGTGTAGGGTCACGTGTTTTTAGATTACATATATCTTTGTTGATATGGTCCATGGTGATTTGCTTCATGGCCTTACAGATATGTCTAGTCAGGCTAATAGGTCTATAGTTCCCATGGTCAGTGGACACACGACCTCTGTGCAAGGGGATAGCAGTGGCTGAGTTCCAGTCAGCTGGGATGTACCTGGTGGTAACACTATGATTGCAATGAGTTTAAAATGGTGTTAGTAATCCATGTTCAATACCATTTAGGACACAGCCTGGGATGTTAGCAGATGCAATAGATCCTGTGTTTGTCACCTTAGAGAAGACATTTACTATCTGCTCTTTAGAGCTATAAAGTATGGGACAGGTTGTAGGGCTGTCATGGTATACATATGGGGATATCATGGTGTACGTGTGGTGGGGATAAAGGAGTGCAATTCTCACATAACCTGTTGGCCAGCAGGTTAGCTATGTCTACAGGCTCATTATATGTGGTATCATTAAGCAAATTTTGGCAACAATGTGGGCCATTCCTTTTACATTACACATGTAACTACACAATGCCTTGTGGTACTCCTTCAAGGAAGACGCATAATTTGTTCCATACTTTGTTTTGTAGGACTTCACAACACTTATTTGCTTGCTTAAGCTGAGGATGGAGTGCTACAATTTTAGGGGGGCTCCATCCTTCCTAATGTGAGACACCAATGTCTACCTCTTATTGTAAAGCCTAGTAATGGCAGTTGTCCACCAGGCAGGTTTGCTGTGCAATGAGGAGCTTGTTTTGTCCCTGTCAGGTACAGGAGAGTCAATGCAGTTGCACAGGTGCTTGTATGAAGCATTGGTGTAGAGCTCGGCATAATTTGTCTGTTTCTTCTTGGGGGGGGGTGCAATCAAGCTAGTTATACCATCCCATAGGAGGTTATAATCTGTTTTGTTGAACTTTATTACCTTATATGCTGTAGGGGGGATGTCAGGTGCAATACTTACTTTGAATGAGGCAAATTTAACCAGGGAGAACCTCACAGTGGAGGATCTACAGTGGTCACCCATACTGGTGAGCACCTGATCCAGTATGCTGTCTTCCCTTGTGTGGATGTTATCCGCTGGTCCAGGGCATTGCAGTTAATTAAGGAAGTCAACTAATCTCTGGACCAGTGAGTTTGAGCATGAGTAATCTACCCAGTTGGTGGGTAGTTAAAGTCAACCAAAACCATCTTATTTTGATGTATCTTGATAGTGTCAAGTTGATCCATTTAAGCACATTGGGTGTCCTGATTCATTGAGTTGCTCCTGTAGCTGGCAATGGCTTGATTAGGTGCCCTACAAGCAGTCAATAGCATCTGCAGTTTCTCCAGTGAATCATACTGTCTAACCAATTTGGATGTGTATCTATCCTTAATGAATATGGATATACCTCCTCCTTTCTTTGCATGCTTTAAGTTTGCAGTCTGAACATGTGGAAGGAGGTGTAGCCTGGTATGGCTGTGGTGCTCTCCACAGCCTTGACTCAGGTGTCTGTGACTGCACAAATATCTGCATCTTCCAAGGTGAGGACAGCTTCCAGTGACTGAAGTTTAGTGGTGACATTCTCAGCATTTAGCAGCATAACTGTGATGTTTGTAGATGGCATTTTCTCATTGGAAAATTTTCCCTTGAAACACCAACTAAAAGGTGCACTATGGGTGTGGCAACAGCCTTGGGCAATAGCCAAAATCCCAGAGGTGACAGATGAAGACCATCTCTAGCAAAGCATTGAGGTCTGTTGATTAGGTAATTCCAGGTTGACAGATAGTGAATCCCCTAACAATGACACCACACACTAGGATCATATGATCATTGGAGGTTACTTGGCTAATGGCCTGGGGCCCTTACAAGCCTAGACAAGAGTTTATCCCCAAAATTGAAACCTCAGTCTGTACCTGTTGCTTCTGTGAATGAGGGACACAGGTGGAACCCCTGGGACAAATTTGTGGTTTCCCATCCATTCATCAAGGTTGCACTTGAGGAGGATCAGCAAGGTACTCTGTTTGACATGTATGGGAAGTCTATTCCAGAGATGGGGCAACCTCTGGGAGACAAACCTGTCTTTCCAGCAGGTTTTGTTGATGTTGCATATTAGATTCAGGCCTTTTGAGCAGGTAATGCACTAGGAGTTAGACTTATGGATATGGAGCATCTCTAGTAGGTCAGGGTCAGAGATTGTCTTGTAGGCGAGACACAGATCACCTCTGTGCAAATCTGTATGATACCAAGTAGAGTGATAGTAATTTCAGCCTGTCCACATAGGACAGGTGTTGGAGGCCATGGATTCTCTTTGTGAGATATTTCTGTGGCCTTTTCAGTCACTGCAGATGTTTGGAGAGGTACATACCAAATGTGGCATTATACTCAATTACTGGTCGAATTAGGGAGGAATATAGAGAGGTAATACCCTTCTTTTTTCTGGAAGCAATCCCTTTACTTATGAGTTGAATCAATTAAAAGACTTTTCTGACCACTGTCACTACATGATGGTCAAATGTGAGATTTTTGTCAACCTGAGTACCCAGGTGTCTCACCACAGGTCGTGTGCTTAGGGGGTTGCCACCGATGTGGCAATTAGTAGGGCCATGTTTTTGCCAAATGGTATGATGATACATTTTTTTTTGTGTTTAACTTGAGGCCATGACTTTGTCATGCCAATTATTGAAATCAATCATGTTCTGTTTGTATTGAGCCATCATCCTAGGTGACAGTAAAATGCATCTCAAGGCCAAGGACATACCTGCCTGAGACACATAGTCTGTCAGCCCAGTCATGTCTCTGCATAAAGTCCAGAGAGGTACATTGCAAGTAATAGACACCAACAGGAACTAAGAAATAGTTATAACAGCACCTGATGTTGACAGACTTGAGTGCATGTGTGATACGGTGTATTGTGGCACCTCACAGAAAGCCGACTGTGACCTTTCCCTTATGTAGCCTGGTAAGAGGCACATCAATGTGTTTCATGATGTAATCACCTCTGAGTAATATGCTTGATTTTGTGTTTTGACTTAGGTGTTTGACTGGTGAGACAGTGGTGCATGAGCTATTATATGTACTGTGCTCTGCAGAGGTATGATTATGTGTAGTGAGCTTGCGTTTGAGTTTCTGAGGTGTCTGGTGTTTACTTAATGTGTCTGGTAAAAACATCCATGCATGTAGGTATATGTGATGTGGGTTTTGGTGGGGTAGGAGGTGCTCCTTCTAGGCATTTGCATCTCTGCATTCATGGCCACTGTCATTGACCTCTGACAAAATTTGCAGAAGATTGCAAATTAGGAGTTGTCATTGAATCCCACACTGATTCAACAGTTACCAGGATGGGTTGACACAGACATTCAGTTGATGGACTAACAGTAAATGCCAAGGAATGCACAATACTATCCCTTGGGAAGTCACCCACCCCAGTAACTAAAGTATTGACTGCACACCTCCAGCAGTTGATTCAGTAGTCAGGGACTTACGGACACATAGATAGTGATTTAACCTCTGACTGTCACCAGACGGTAATATTCGGGGATGCATTGTATGTTGCACAACCTATAAACAAAGGTATGGCATGCAAATCCAAGACAGTCAGTATTCCACTGTATCTGACATTCATCATACCTATCATTGAGTGCAATTCTACCTTTGCTATATAACTAACCTGGCATATCCAACAACTGTCACATCCACAGAGGTTCCACAATAAACAAAAATACAGTGTACATAGCATGTGCTATACAGACCATGTCAATCCTGTAACTGTGCATTCTGTCTTTGACATGCCTTGGGGGGGAGGTGTATGCCTGTCATGCAGGGAGGTGTCAGACCCCACTGTGTGTCTCCTGCATATCCAACAAAGGACTAGCATGAGAATTACCTGTCCTACACACCTACATCTTGACTGTGGTATAAACATGATGTAATGGACAGACAGGTATGTAGCCCAGACACTACACTACACCCAATACAAAATAACCTCCCCATGCATGTGAAGTACAGTTCCACCCTAACTCAAATCATGTACAAATTACGTGACAGGATGGGTAACATGACAATGATAACTGCTTTAGGAAAAATGTCTCTAATGGACACAGGAAAACTGTGGATGGTTCACTTCCCACACCCTGGCTTGTCCATGTGTCAGCTCCCAAAAGCCTTCTTATGCTTATCAAGGGTATCACACCTTTTCAGAGTTTAGGGATACATAGCTTGGATGAAAGATGCCCTTGTTTTTGTTAGCCTATTATACATATATGAACCTATGGAGCCATGCAACTATAATGTTTTATCTTTCTGATGACATTTTTCTTCTGTGCTGTCATTCCATCCTGTGCTCTGACATTGATGGGTTTATTGTAGATGTGAACCCATAGGTGTGTCCTACATAATACTGAAAGTGAAACATAAACAGTGCCATGAGACACCTTTCATTGTGTGACTACACCGCCATTACAACAGTATCCAATGTAACATACACAACATAATGTTGTTTACACATTACAAATGGCAGCATACAGTATGTGTGACTGATCAGTACAAGTAGCATGTCAAAGGCAACAATGGATGAAACAAATACATATTAATTTATATAGTCATCCTGTGCATCAGACAAGTACCTTCATTTCCCTGCATCAATGAGAATGATGACAGGGATGTGGCACAGGTGTCATTACTTGCACAGGGTGTTGTATGGGGGTGCAGGAGGCCTTGGCTGACCCAATAGGTTGGAAAGAGTGTGTGTGAGTCAGAAAGGGGAGCAGGCAAGCCAGACCATATAAATGTGGTGCGTATGTCTGTAGGTGACCTGAATGTGACAGTGGTGTTTGAATGCCTGCATGAATGCAGCCAAGCTTAGTGCTAGAGGTACATGAACGTATGTTGAACAGGTTTGAGACATGCATTCGAGCTATGCATGGTAGAGCTGACAGTTCATCATCTCTGTCCCCAAGCATGAGAACCATCTCTACCAGGAGTTGCATTGGCACCTCCATGCCCAAGGTCAGATGCTGAGCTAGTACCTGACGCTGACTCCTGTCTGCTGGGACTGTGTCCTGCATGGGACCACCCAGGACCATGAACCCATGGCCTGCCACATCTTGGTGTGGACAGCACACTCCCCTTTGGAGCACTGGATATACTGCCACTACAGGATCGTGATTGTGCACAGCCACATGGACTCTCAACAGATGTAGTTGCTGACCTATGTCCACAAGTCATCAATTCCCCAAGTGATGTGGATTTCCTCCAAGAGGGTCTCACCCAAACAAATGACTGGTGTTAGAAACATGGCATCAAGCTGAATGCCAAAAAATGCATCATCATCCCCTTTGGGGAGAGTGATTTCCCCACATATTATCACATTAATAACAATGTTCTAAGTACATTCATTAGTGAGGGATTTGGGCACCCAGGTTGATAGCAACCTGACCTTTGACCACCATGTTGCTTCCATTGTATGAAAACCTTTCTACATGGCTCACCACATAAGTAAGGATATCTCATCCAGGGACAAAGAGGTCATAAAATCCCTGTATTCTTTCCTTATAAGGCCAATTATTGAGTATAATGTCCCCTTCGGCATGTACCTCACAAAACACATGTAGGAGCTGGAGAGACCTATGAGGCTCATCACCAGGAGAATCCAGGGCCTCAAACATGTACCCTAAACAGATAGGCTAAAAGCCCTGTCACTCTACTCAGTTTCATACAGACTCCTCAGAGGTGACCTCTGTCTGGCATACAAAGCAATCTCAGACCCCACCTTGATGGGACTGCTGCATATCTGCAAGTCAAGCTCCACTCAAGCAACCCATAAGCATGACCTCAACCTGGTCTGTGATATCAATAGGACTTGGTGGGACAGATTGGTGTCCCAGAGACTCCCTCATCTGTGGAATAGACTCCCTCTCTACATCAAACTGAGTACCTCATTATCCCTTTTTAAGTGCAACCTGGATAACTGGATGGGAAACAGAAAATACACTCCTGGGATTCCACCTGTGTCCCTGCTGGACACAGGCTCTGGGTGCTGACTTGTCTAAGCATGGGCTAAGCTCTTGGCTAGGCTTATAAGGGCCTCAGAGCAAATAGCCTAGTAACCTCCTATGAAACCCTTGATCCTGCACAAATATCAGAGTATAGGCAAAGTAATAATTTGTGATAATATTAAGTAGTCACTGAATTGGGTGTATGTGACTTTCTTAAAAATAACACTAAAATAGATGATTTATAAATGATACATAAACCTGGAGTGACACACCAAATACAAATCCTAAATTGAATATTGTAAACATTGGGACGTGTTTGCAATATAATTGATATCAGAAGAAGCACAAAACATCTCCCCTTGTTTTCTGGTCTCTTCATCTTAATAAAAGAAACTTTGATGTATAAGATCAGACATTTATTAAGGAAACTTGAAGAGCAATATAAAATAAAAGAACATTTTTCCCATATTTGTTGGCGACCGAATATTAATGCGTAAAAAAATAATCCATGCTTAGAAACACTACTTCACATACTTAGAGAGCTTAGAAATCTTTCAAGATTATGTTTTAATGAAAAAAACATTATTGAAGAAGTGGGAGATAGGGATGGACATAGAGCATTTTGAACACTTAGGGAAAACATTTTTTAACAAACTGGGACTACAGGTAGGAAACATATCGGCAGCAACAACTGATCAAAACTTTTTATCATTAAAAGCTTACATTGAAATGCTACCAATAGAAATACTGCCAAATTGCAACACAGTAATTGGACAGTGGCTGAAAGACTATGGTTTTTCAATTAATATTATATGTTTTCAGAAATGCACCTATGCCAGAGAAACTAGGTAATACAGTACATACAGGATACAGATAACAAGTTATTCTAAGAAACTAAAGAAATGTTTTGCAAAATTAAAATCCTTAAATATCCTGCTACCTTGGTCTTTTATTACAAAGAAATGAAAATATCTATTGATACATATGAGGAGGCCAAATCCTCTTTTTTCTGTCTATTCAAAGTTAATCTTGTGTAAAAAACTCACCCTGCCTATTGCCGTGCTGATGACTGGCTTACTGTAAGATGTTGCCGTTTTGTGCATTGATTGTCTGATTTGGATGGCTTGCTTTGCTGTTTTTTTTTTGTGGGCCTAGACAGCCATTAGCATTTCATTGCTCCATTTCCCAGAAAACCCCTCAGGTTCAAGAACAAATTATGCTACCTTTACCTCTCAATGAACTGATGCAATTTCTGACTCACTTCCTGCCGCTAAGCATTACTGGGAGCTTCTACAGTCACAAAAGCTGATTTTGGCCTAAAACACGATCTTCTAGTGTTTTTGTGCTCTAAAAAGCTGATTTTTTGCTGCATATTGTACTTATTTATCTGATTGCATTTGTAAAGTCGTTTTTAGTTGTTTTTAAGTTATAAGCATCTGTGTAACTGTTGTAGGCTACACACTCAAGTGCGCTAGCCTTTTATGAACATTTAAAGTGATTTTAGAGTAAGTTACTGTATTTATGAAAAAAAAACAAAACGATACTCATTTCCCACCTTTTCTAAGCTAGTCTAGTCCAGTTTTCAGGTTCTGCTGAATTCAGGGCTGTGGTACAAGTTCCTGTGTTGCCCATACCTTACTTGGATAGAAGGAAGCTACTCTGTTCACCAGTGAGACTGGGGAGCTTTGAGCAGCCTATCTGTCCCTGGAGGAGTGGTCTCAGCCCAGCAGCTAGTAGTTTATTGGTCATTTTGGGCTAATTTATATCTCTTTCATCTCCCTGCTTTAAAACCCGCATTTGCGCGGTTTTGCGCTTGTATACAGCTCAGCAAGCTCCTTGAGGTGGCCTGCAGAGTCCTACAGCAGCAGAGTGACAAAAGAGAGACTTTGGATTGATTAAGTATCATTTCCCTGCATTTATTTGCTGTTTTTGCTAATTCCGCCTAAAATGCGATCTTCTAGCATTTTTGTGCTCTAAAAAGCTGATTTTTTGCTGCATATTGTACTTATTTATCCGCTGTGGCGACCCCTAACCGGGAAAAGCCGAAAGACACATTGTACTTATTTATCTGATCACACTTGTAAAGTCGGTTTTAGTTGTTTTTGTGTTATAAGCATCTGTTTAACTGTTGTAGGCTACACACTCAAGTGTGCTAGCCTTTTCTGAGCATTTAAAGTGTTTTTAGGTAAGTTACTGTATTTCTGAAAAAAAAAAGAAAAAAAAAACAAAAAAATACTATTGTTTCCTGCCTTTTCTAAGCTAGTCTAGTCCAGTTTTCGGTTCTGCTGAATTCAGGACTGTGGTACAAGTTCCTGTGTTGCCCATACCTTACTTGGATAGAAGGAAGTTTCTGTGTTCACCAGTGAGAGTGGGGAGCTTTGAGAAGCCTATCTGTCCCTGGAGGAGTGGTCTCAGCCCAGCAACTAGTAGTTTATTGGCCATTTTGGGCTAATTTCTATCTCTTTCATCTCCCAGCTTTAAAACCCGCATTTGCGTGGTTTTTGGTTAGCTAGGATTAAACTATTCCCGGCTCCACGAAGTCTGCTCTTCAATTTTTCCCTTGGAACTAGTCAAACTCTCAACTTAAGCACTCAAACCTTTCCTTTACAGTCTAGCACTTCCTCAAATCTCTTAGCAAGCACTAATAAATGCTAGCACTACACCCCCCTATACTATACAGAAGAACAGGGCTCCCTATTCGTCCCTACCGAACAATCAGGAAAACAGTTCACTTTAGCTGTTCAGGCATGTCCAAAGGGCAGTTTTAGGTGTACTCTCCAGTCCAGCTGGTGAATCTGGGCATCTTGAGGCAATGTTACAATCGCCTCATGTACACAGACAACCCTATCCTCCTACCAACAAACACAAATATATGTGAGAGATGCAACTATACAGCCAAACTGGAGGCCAAGCTCTCTCAACCCAAGACTGGAACAGACAGTCATGAGGAGAAGGGAAACACTTGCACCACACTACCAGTCTCATATAGACCAGTCATATCTGCACCAGAAAACAACACACATAAATACACAAAAAACATACTCAGAGGCTCTAAATAAAAATCTGCCAAAGCAGTAGAGACCTCCAAAGCAGACATCCAAGCAACCTGCACCCCCCACAACAACCACGTATCACATACATCACAAAGTCAGTGTGCCACGCAATCACAGCCCTTAAGGCTAAATAACACACCAAATACACTAGTAATAGGTGACTCTATTGTCAGGCACACTGACGTCTCACTCACTAGACTGAACAAGGAGAAGGTTACTGTAAGCTGCCTGTCGAGTGCCAGGATCCGCCACATAACACAAGCACTCAGGTCATGTGAAAACAGGTACAAACATGACTCTGTCATTGTCCATGTTGGTGTGAATGACCTGAGACATACTTCTCTGGACTACATGAAAAGAGACATAGAGGAGCTCTCTGATTATGTATCCCAGGCCGGTATGACCCTGACCCTGAGTAGCATGTTGTCCTCACCAAGAATGATGCCACAGTATAAAGATAAAATGATCAATTTTAACAACTGGCTAAGCTATTGGTGTCGTTCAAAGGGGCTCCAGTGTCAGTCAGCCTGGGATGATATGCTCGACAAGCCATGTTGCTTCACCAGAGACAGCTTGCACCTGTTGCCCTTAGGCTTTCGAATACTGGCTAAGGTTTTGCCACCCCCATAGTGCCTTTTTTAGGCAAGGCTCAAAAGACAAACCCACCTCCATAAACAACACAAGAAACCAAAAACTGAGGGTAATGCTACTCAATGCCAGAAGTCTAAACCTCAAAATGCACGCACTCGAGGCACTCCTCAGTATGGAGAGAATCGATATCTGTGCAGTAACAGAAACCTGGTTCAAGGCTCAAGAGAGCACCCCAGCACTACCAGGCTATAACTCATACCATACCTTTTAGCCCCAGAACCCGGACTGAAATACAAAAGGTGGGGGTGTATCCATTTTCATCAAGGATACCCACACCTCCAGGTTAGTGGCACAGCACGAGGCCTCGGAGACCATCTATGTGCAACTAACAGTGGGCAAAGCTGCTTTTCAGATTGTAGCTTGCTACAGATCACCCACCTTGTCTCAGGACCCCCACTCAGCATTCCTAAGAACATTGGAAAATATGAAGGTCCTACCAAACACCATGATATTGGGTGATTTCAACTACCCAAACATTGACTGGGAAAACTACTCAAGTACTAACTCCTTTGCCCAATGCTTCCTAGAGTTTATAAACTCAAACGCCCTGGAACAACTGGTCACCACACCCACAATAGGTGACAACATATTGGACCTGATCATCACCAACATGGGGGATCAATGTTCCACACCAGAGGTAAACCCGTCGCTGGTAAGATCAGACCATAAACTAATCACACTGGACATCCACATCCAGACCCCACCCCCAGTCAAGGAAACCACTGTGAAAAACTTTTCAAAAGCAAACTTCACACTTCTCAAGACTAAGGTGGAAAGTTTCAAAGCCCCCTTGCTAAAGGATAATGCTGCCCAAACTGCAGAATACTTTACAAATGCATTCTATGAGCACCTACAGGAATGCATGGATCAAGCCATCCCAAGTAAAACCAAGACTCTCTCCTCCAAAAAGAAGAAATCAGTCTGGTGGACCCCAGCCATTAATAAGTTATACAACAGAAGGAGGAAACTATTACATGATAGAGTAAAATCCCAAAAAGGAAAGGCATCCCTGATCAGTATTAGCAAGAAATTACGAACCCTCATAAAATCATCTAAGACCAGCTTTGAAAGAAAAGTTGCCAAAGACTCTAAAAATAATCACAAAGCCTTCTTTAGCTATGTCAAGAATCTAGGTGGCAAAATGCAGATCTGCTCTGAGCTAGTACAAAATGGCAAAAAATACACTGAACCAACTGACATTGCCAACATCTTGGCTGACAGGTTCAGTGCAAACTTTACCCCCCCACCCCCAAAAGGGCCCGTGCCCATCCCAGAAGAATGTAGAGCCTCAGACATCACAGACACACAGGTGAAAACATCCCTTTCCAAAGACAAAAACACAGCATCAATGGGACAGGATGGTATCCCAGGCTGCGTCTTACACAAGCTCCAAAATGAACTAAACCCTCACCTAAATTCACTGTTCAAACTCAGCCTTACCACAGGCTATGTACCCAAAGAATGGCGTACAGCAACAGTTATCCCGCTCCACAAAGGTGGTGCCACAACGGATCCTGGGAACTACCGCCCTATAAGACTGACTAGCCTGGTCTGCAAAGCTATGGAGCACATCATCATGGAACTCATTAACAGAGACATGGGAACCTCCAGACACTGGACCCTACCCAATTCGGCTTTGTTAAAGGCAGATCTTGCCTACTTAAACTAGTTGACTTCTTTGAAACAGTTACCAAGGCCATAGATGAGGAAAAGGTAGTCCACACAGCCTACCTGGACCTCGCAAAGGCCTTTGACACCATTCCCCACTCTGGCATTATAGACAAGCTTACCAGCTTGAACATTAACCCCTATGTCACAAGATAGGTTGCCAACTGGCTCATGGATAGAACTCACATGGTCAGAATTGCGGGTGCCATGTCCGACTCTAAACCGGTTACAAGTGGTGTCCCATAAGGCTCAGTCCTGGGACCCCTCCTGTTCTGTATATACTTCTATGAGGTACAGGCAAGCATGGGAGGATTATGGCTGACCAGGTTCCCAGATGATTGCAAACTGGGGGCCATAACTGACTCTCCAGCTGACACAGACATCCTCCAGAAGGGTCTCACAGAAACGAATACCTGGTGTCAGAACCATGGCCTCAAGCTCAATGCCAAAAAGTGCATAGTCATCCCCTTTGGGAAAAACAAAGTTACCATGAACTACCACATAGGTGGTAATCCACTAAGTACGGAAGATGTAATTAGGGATCTGGGGACCCAAGTAGGTAGCAACCTCTCCTTTGATAATCACATTGCCAAAGTGGTTAGAAAACCCTTCTATGTAGCTCACCTAATCACGAAAGGGTTCACATCTAGATCAAGAGAGGTCATTGTGCCCCTCTACTCATCGCTCATCAGGCCCATAATAAAGTACAGTGCCCCATTTGGGATGTACCATACTCGACACCTGCAACAGCTGGAAAGACCACAGAAGTACCTCACCAATAGGATCGTGGTCCTCAAACAGCTGCCCTATGCAGCTTGACTAAAGAAACTCCAGCTCTACTCGGTTGCTTACTGCCTACTCAGAGGTGATCTCTGCCTGACGTACAAGGCCATGCCTAACCCGGAATTAATGGACATGCTCCACCTCAAGAAAAACAAATCTCTTAAAGCCACACACTCTAGGGATTTAAACCTCAGCACAACAATAAATATGTCATGCTGGAGGGATAGATTCCTGTCCCAGAGACTTCCCTCGCTCTGGAATAGAATCCCAATCTATGTTAGGCAAAGCCCCTCACTGACTCTCTTCAAGAGAAATCTTGATAAGTGGATGGGAAATCGTAAATTCACCCCTGGGATCACTTCAATGGCCCTGCTGGACAGAGGCTCAGGAAACTAATCTAAAAGGGAGGCGAAAGTCAACACATTCTGGCTAGGCTAATAAATGCCCTTGGGCAGATAGCCTAGTACCTACCTATGAACCTATGAAAGTTAATTCTTATTTTTTAGCTCCTATTCTTGTCCTTTGTCATTCCTCTTCTGCTTCTACACCATGAATAATAGAAAAAATTGGAGAGGATGATTCATTGAAAGTCCTGGGCTGCATGTAGAGTCAAAACACTTGAAGATAATTGCTACAAGCATAATGAATATGGGTTATGTCACTTCAGTTCCTTTCTCTTTCATGGCTCGGTGCACCTTTGAAGCAGGCTGACTAAAGATACTGTCTCATTTCAGAGGTTTAGATGATACTCTTCAAGATCTCGACAAGTATAGAAGTAGAAGACATATCTGAGAATGTTCTACAGTCTTAAAAGTAAAACATAATTAGTCTTAATATGTGAAGTGCGGTCTTGTCCTGAGGATACATTGTAAAACTTCACTTTAGGGTGCAGGGAACTGTACTTTGGATAATGCTTCTTTCTGCAATACTTGTTGTTAGGTCATTGCTTTGATGTCAGAGATCTGTTGGTATGGGCAACAATGTTTCGATTTCGCTCTGGCGAACTTGCAGTTGGTGTTTTCTGCAACGTTGGGGTTCCCTACATGATGGGACTGTGTCTCTTCCACCTTCTGTGTGAACGATTGATTGTTCCATTCTAGACAAAATTGTGGACAAATATGTATGTGAACTAACTTTTTTTACATAATTGTAACAGAGTTTTGCTTACTGAATGGTATACTAATCATATTTACTTACTTCATGCTCTCATATGACATATACATAGTGTGCCTCTTACTAGGTTTCGTTATAATTACTACTAAGATTCTAAGAATATAAAAAATATTGTTCATAAGTAATGGCTTTCAGGAATGCAAATTGACTACGATGCTTTAATGTTTACTGATGCTTGCTTTCACACTTATATTGTACCAACTGTTTGTTCTTTTTTTTTCTTGAATAAATCGAAATTCTAAAAGTTATTAGGATAGAAAACTAGAGGTTTATTACTTGTTTGTTAAATATTAACTTTGAAAAGTAAAACAATTTTCTTTAGCCAGATAATGTGCAAAAGTAACTGATTCAAGAATAGATCAATGATTAAATGTTTCAAAAAGTTCTATAGACTTATAACAATTATTACTATAAAAGTCTATTGGGTTGATGTACTGTTGCAAGTTAACCACACAAGAAACTTCATCTATTACTTATATAATTAGTGACAGGGGTTTGTTTCTTGATTTATTAAACTCTGGCAAATAATTGTTTTAAATACTGTTATAGCATATTAAACTGGATATACCTATGTACAAATTCATCTTAAGGGTCCTGTCTATAAACTATTTTATTTTTTAAATTACTTTAAACAAGCAGGATGAGGTTATATTTTACAAATTAAACAAGTCTCAACATCACTATTTGATATATCTATACTTTCTCTGAAGACTTCTTAACACGATATAGTATCTCCTTCTTCTGAACATAACACTACTTCTTTATGAGTCTGAATAGTCTACTGATACCCCCTCTAAGCTGTTTGTAAGAGTGGTTGACCCTTCTAGTAGGGTACTTATCTTTTATTAGATCAATGCTCACACAAAACTATGGTTTTGCCTTAATGTATAAATTACTGTGTCTATAAAATCAACATTAGCTTGTTCTCTAAGATGAAGTTTGATGAGTCTATTGATATATTTCTTCATCCTGAAGTCTATAATCTCTTGTTTACTTAACTTGGGAGGTTTTTATCACTATCAAGATTTGATACTTTATAATGGCTGGCTTATGCTAATACCCCTGGTGTTTACCTCTCTAGTTTCAATAAGATAATTAAATAGGTATTCTTATTACAATACTTTGAATTCAGATAGTGATCCCCTAGTAAATTTCTAATAAATTTAAGGAGTAGTATTACACAGTTTGTAACTGATGATTATTTACTTTTGGATCATTTTAGGTATCTTTGACATCCCTCTGCTTCTTATACATTTTACCTTAGAACTAAATTTATCTATTTCCTGGTATACAATAAATATTTCTTCACCTATACCAAGGGAGCAGTGGGTAGGCACTTGTATAGGATATAGGAGATTAGGAGTCACCTCACATATAATCTTTTCTTACATAACAGCCTTTATAATACACCTCTATTGTTACTTCTATCCATTAATAACATGTATAAAAACAAACTAAGATTGACATAATGATTTCAATAGATTCATGGAACATTAAGGGTCTTATGGATAAAAAAAGAGAAACTTAATCATGCATCTAACACTTCAAAGCAAATCTGATGTAACCTTTCTACAAGCAACTCACTTGATTAACCAACTCTGGAATAATGAATGGAAAAGGAAATGGGTCAAGCAAATAATTGCTGCAGATCATAACATGTCATCTAGGGGGGTAGCCACTATAATAAATCAATCTTACCAAGGAGAAATCACCTCTTCCAAATGGAAGGTGGGTCTTGTTCACTAGTAACTATCATACCATAAATAAACCCTTACTCTTTCTTAATGTTTATAGCCCTTGTTCAACTCAACATCTCTTTATTTATGAAATCTTTAATATTCTGGTTAATTATCCAAATCACTTATACATTATAGGTGGGGATTGAAATGCTTTACTAGACCCTGACAGGGATAGGTCACATAAAGACACAAGGCAATTGCAACATACTACCACAGCTCTAGAAGAACTGCAAAATACATTTGAATTAACAGACCACTATACAAAACTTCAGCAGGATCACTCAACCCCTAGATTTACTGTTTTTTTTTTCAACCACAAATAAAACCTGGTCAAGAATGTATGCCTTCTTAATCTCCCAAACCTTCCTTTCCCAAATATTAAGTTATAAGGTCTCCCTTGGATCCATATCGGACCATTCAAAAATTTGTATTGCCATTAATGTTTTAGCCTATAATCAAAGATTCTCTTATTTCAATAATTGGACCTTAAATCCTAACATCATTCAAATCCAGAAGGTATCACAGGAAATAAATACTATTCTAGCCCAATTGGATGTTGATAGTTTGTCTACCCAAATTCCTTATGACACCCAATGGGCGGCAGCTAAATCGGTTATAAGAGGTCTCATTATCCAAAAATTCTGCATGGCATAAGAAAAAACATAATAATATTAAATTCAGACTTGAGACCCAGATCAAAGATATTGAACTGGAACTCCAGCGTAATTACTCTAAGGAACTGGAAAAATCACTGAATGATTTGCAGAAAGAATTACGTAATCTTTACTTAAAAAATATCTCCTTTGTAGAGATGGGATCGATATATTAATATTCTGAGTGGGCCCAAACTCCCTCAAAAATACTTGCTAGGTTGATTAATATAAAAAATGGTCTGCTGAAGATTAAAGAAATGAAACATGAAGGACTCTTGAAATATAAAGACCAAGACATTATAAATGCTTTTGAGGCCATCTACAAAAATCTTTATAATCTTCCTAACTCTGCCTTCACAGACAAATTTCTTGAGTTTATAAATAATTTAAAGTTCCCACAGATCACTGATCATCAGAAACAACTTCTTAAATCACCCCTGCAATTAGAAGAAGTTAAAATTGCTATAAATAAACTTATAGCAGGTAAATCCCGTAGACAAGATGGCTACACTGTGGATTTCTACCAAAAATTCTCAGAACACACCTCTAAAATTCTATTAAAAGTATTCAATTATATAATTCACCATGGAATAACTGATAAATATATTAACTCAAAAACTATACTAATTCTTAAACCAAACTCTGACCCAACAGACCCAGCCAGCTATAGACCAATAGCCCTCATTAGTACTATTCTTAAAATACTAGCCTATATTATTGCCAATAGACTAAAGAATATTCTTCCTTCTATCATCTCCCAAGAACAAATGGATTTCATAAAGAATAGACAAAGTTGTGATAATACTCTTCTCTTTGATACCATTATAAAACTTCTTGACAAAGACAGACATCCTAGATATGTACTTACTGCTGATGCTAGCAAAGCATTCAACAGAGTAAATTTTATTTTTTTTATTTGATATCCTGCCCTCTTTTGAAATCCCACAAGAATTTATAAACATTATTCAGGTTCTTTATCATAAGGCCTCCACTACTATTCAAATAAATAAACTCATTTCCAATCCAATCCCCATTTCTAATGGCACAATGCAAGGTTGTCCTCTTTCTCCCTACCTTTTTCATTTCTACGTAGAACCCTTGCTCTTATATATATATCCCAAAACACAGTCCATCACATACCCAGAATATCAAACATTAAACTTTCATATTCTGCCTTTCCTGATGATTTAAATCTATACTTTCAACTTCCCAATACTGATCTCCCAAAAATACTTAACTCAATAGATTTGTGTTCTGAAATATCCAACTATAAACCAAACTCACATAAATCCTATGTATTTCCTTTGACTCCAATAGGCCATGAAGAATTCTACTTTCCTGATAGTGAAATAAAAATTCAATATCAGATAAAATATCTAGGAGTAACTTATACTTCCAACTTTAGAGAGATCATTAAGAACAATTTATTACATATTTGGACTAATATTCAAAATTATATTAATAGATGGAAGAATATTAACATGTCTTTACTCGCTAAAGCCAGTGTGGTCAAAATGAATGTCCTACCTGTTCTTTTCCTAATGAATGCTACTTTTTCAATTGTTCCTCAAAATATTTTTCGGGATATAGAAAAAGCCTTATCTAAATTCTTATGGCATCCAAAATCTGTTAGAATTAAATATGATAAACTTTCCCATACAAAAGATAAAGGAAGCCTGGGATTACCAGACTTTAAACTGTATTGTAATATAGATAAAGGAAGCCTGGGATTACCAGACTTTAAACTGTATTGTAATATAATTACCTCTTGCAGATTGATTCAAATAGTAAACTATGATTCTAACGTGAGTAGCTGGACACCTCAATGGATCAAAATCTGGTATGATCAAATTAAATCCCTTGACTTTAACCCCAAATCTCTCCCTTTTCTAAACTTAAATCAAAGAAACTCCGTTAACAGGAATCTACACCCATTATTCAAACATATGATTTTAACTGAAGAAAATAACCAAAACTACCACGCCAAAAAACACAGTTCTGAGCAAATGATAAGTAACGAACAAAGTCATAAAATATATAACCTATGCTCAGAACGGGCGTCGAGCTGGAAGTATCAATGATGAAAAAACTCAATACCAAATAACAAATGCAGAAAGTAGTAGCTCAAATGAACTATTCAAAGTCTCTTTAGACCATGAATACAATAAAAAGTAAAATAAATTACAGGTGTCTCTTCAGACCAAACAATTTTCCAAAAAACAATGAAGTAACTGCAATGAGATTTCTTCAATAAAAAATACAGTACTTTTATTGTCAAGCAGGTAAGCGCTTTCGCTAAAATAGCTTTGTCAAACCATTACACATGATGCAGATATAAAGCTCCTTATATATAAGAAAGTAGCAGCTTAATTAAAATGACCTCATAGTCAATTAACATATCACAAGAGCCTCTGTTAATAAATAGAGTAAATGCAAATAAAACTCTTAAGCAATTCATTAATCACAATAATAATAAATAAATCCATATTAATAATAGTAGCATATAAAATATAAATACTTATATACAATAAACATATAAATATATAAAAAATAATAAATCAATAATAAATCAGAGCACTAAATCACTTATGGTGAAACCTCCTATTTCTAAGTACTGGTTTAAGGGGGACCTTATCATTAAGCCCTGGGGTAATATGGGCTTGTAATCTGATAATCCAATTGATTTCATTTCTTTCTGTATAATTCGTAATATTTCCTCCTCTGTAGGTGGGAGTATTAATATGAATGACCATAAAATTAAAAGTATGTGTGGTATCAGTCTCTAAAACATGTTTAGAAAGAGCATTAACTGCTGAGTAAACACGTATCTGATAAAGGTGTTCTCTAATCCTGTCCCTAAGCCTTCGATCGGTTTTACCCACATAGAAGGAGGGGCAGGAAGTGCAGGTAGCTAAATATACAACATGTTCAGAATTGCAAGTAGCATTGACATTAAATACATATATTCTAGAGGTATTTGGATGTATAAACATGTTCGAAGATAGAATACATGAACAATAAGTACAACAATGACAAGGTACAGTTCCAGAAAAAACTCTTTTCTCATAAGGTGGACTTATATTATTGTAACACAAAAGTCTTTGTAAATTCTTCTTATTTTTGAACAAAAATTGTGGTTTTTCACCTATTAATTTCTTAATGTCAGGGTCAACTGTAAGGACATTCCAGTGTTTAGCTTATATATCCCTTATTTGATGAAAATCATTTGTATAATGTAGGGAAATTTTTTGCAAAGATGTGTTAGTAGATGTCTTAACAAAATCAGTTTCATAAACTGTCATCCCTCGATCAGAAAAATAGGGACAAGCTCTATCCGTTCATGTGCTTTCAATAAATTGAAAGCCCGGATTAATTGCAGCTATCTTATAATTCCTAGAAACTAATCTATCTTGTAAATTCAATAATTCTGAATTAAAATTAGATTGTATGGGATTTAATCTTGAAGCCCGGATAGCTTGGACCTTAATGATGTTATTGAAAATATGCTGTGGGTGCATACTTTCTCTATGTAACAACGAATTTTTAAAACATGATTTCCTGAATACTCCCGTATTAAGCTGACAGTTACTTAGACGCTCTAAATGTACGTCTAAGAAAGCTATACTTATAGGTGAAGAAATGATGGTAAATTTTAAAAAATAAGTATGTGAATTAACTTGTTCAAAAAATACATCCAACTCATTTTTAGTACCAGTCCAAATAAAAAATAAATCATCCACAAAACGCCTGTAAAATGGAATGTACTTCTCAAAATTAGGGGATGGCATAAACTTATGTTTCTCCCACCATGCCATCACCAGGTTGGTGTAGCTATTGGCACAAGAAGTGCCCATAGCTACACCATCCTTCTGCAAATATATACTGTTATTAAAAACAAAAATATTTGTTGTTACATAGAGAAAGTATGCACCCACAGCATATTTACAATAACATCATTAAGGGCCAAGCTATCCGGGCTAGTTTTTTATGT
Organism: Protopterus annectens; assembly: GCF_019279795.1. Taxonomy (NCBI): domain Eukaryota; kingdom Metazoa; phylum Chordata; order Ceratodontiformes; family Protopteridae; genus Protopterus; species Protopterus annectens. The sequence goes on along the minus strand of NC_056731.1, from coordinate 1,464,028,268 downwards.
TTAAAAAAAAAATTGTAAAAATGTTTTTATAATAGCCATGTGATATTTTGGATCATGTGATTTTTTTTAGTATGTAAAGTGTTGGGTATGCCCAGAAACAATCAATCTGAAGAAGTCTCAGAGTTAATAGAAGTGAGACGAAAGTGCTAACTGGGATTATTTGTTTGTTTTACTGTTCTACAATAAATTTGCTGTTGTTCGTCTGGAGCCTGACAACTTCTTTTGGATTGAAGTTTTAGATTCAGTAAAGTCTGTGTAGCTGCATGCAATCACATGCATCAATGGAAAGTTTTCTGGAATGCAAATTTCAGCATAAGTGGCTAAATTGTATGCTAATGAACCAATGCAACATGGTGGAGTAATTCAACAACCCTACAGACAGGCATGTAGGCTCCATGTCTGTGTTGGAAGTGTGTGCAGAAATTTTCCACATATAGTAGCCTAGACAGACGCAAGGGCATATAGAAGTCTGGAAATATGGACAGAATGCCCATGAAAAGCTAAAAACACACATTTAATGGCTGAGGTTGTCCAAAGGAATTGGGAGGGGGGTGTCAGATCACTTTAAATTTTATCATTCTCAGTGTGCCACTAAGCACAAAATGCTTGAAAAGGAATAATAGAAAAATAATTTAAAAGATGGGTATGAGGTAGAGCCACAACAGGTACAGTAATGCCCTGCATTGTCTGTTTAACTCCGTGCTCCTGTGCTGTTGCCCAGGATTGGCAACACCATTGTGTGAGCAGACCACCCACATACCAGACATGGGATAGACATCCAAATATGGAAACTGAATGCATTCAGTCAATATTGTTGAGAACTTCTGGGCATCACACAAACCTAGTAAGCAGAGCTGTACTCTACTAATTTTCTCTAGTTAGAGGTCTTTGCTTGACTACTCCTGTGGTCACAGCTGTTACGTATTGGACTGGGGTGCAGAGAGTCTTGGGTTCAAATACAGGATATGTCAAATTTTATAATACTGTGCTGACATTGTAGGTCATAGAAATAAAGTGAAATTATCTGTAATTAGAATATTATGTATGTATTATGACAACAGGGATGAAATTATATAAATTTTTACATGCATTATTTTCATTATGCACAGCTGTGCTTTGCTGCTTGTCTGTGCACAGAGTGCAATACTGCACACTGAGGCAGGAGTTTTAAATCCAGTTAATTATATCCTAAACAGGTGAATGCCATTTAAATTAGCCAATATCATATGGTGGTCCTACTCAAGAAATGTATAAAGTAAGCATACAGCCTACATTCAGATTTTTCCCTCAATACTTCAGCAACATTGGAGTAGAGACTTGGAAATTTTAACTCACATAATGCTAGGGGCTGCTGCAGCTATTCCACATTTGCATGTGCTTGAGGCTGAAGTCAGTACTACTGGTGCTGATGACAATAGGCCTAGGCTGAGAAGGAGAAGAGTGTTCAGGCCCAGGTTACCCTTCCATGTGCTACATGAGCTGGAGATTGTAGACCACTACAGGGTAGACAGAGACACATTACAAGAACTAGAGTGAAATCTGTTGGCCTCAACTCAGAGCCAGAGCCAACCAAGGGGAACTAATCCCAGTGGAAACTAAGGTATGTGTAGTCCTTAGAATATTAGTTATGGGTACTTTTCAAAAAAACAACTGGGGACATGATGGAGTGTCACAGGCTTCATCATCCAGGATCCTCCACCAGTTCATGAATGCTATGTTTATACATGCTAGTGAACACATATATTTTCCCCTTACTGCTGAAGGGAGGACCAGCAATATGCAACACTTCTGTCATGTAGCGCACTACCTTGAAGTACTGGGTGCCACAGACTGTACTCATGTACATATCAAGACACCACCTGGTGAGCAGGGTAGAATCTATATTAATCGCAAGGGATACCACTCCATCAATGCCAAGTCATGTGCAATGCCCAGGGTATTATCTTGAATGTGCGTGCTGGCATCCCTGGCAGTTATCATGACTCCCATATCTTGCACACATCACAGCTCTACCAGATGTTTGCTGGGGGGGGGGATCCCACAGGCCATTTACTTGGGGATGCTGCCTACACTCTGGAACTCTGGATGATGACACTCATCAAAAATGTACACACACCCATGGAAGAATGCCATAATGAGGCATAAGCATAAACTAAAAACTTCATAGAGTGTATGTTTGGACTTCTAAAGTCATGGTTCCAGAACCTAGATATATCCTGCACAGTTTTCCAGTATACGCCACACACATGTACACAAATATTTACAGTCTGTGCTAAGCTGCATAGTCTGATCCTGTGGAAACAGCTGCAGCAGGATCAGCAAGGGGAAGGGACACACATTTCCCCACCAATGCCTAGGTCAACACAGCCACAGTCACAGGAGGATTTGGAGGAGGAACCCCCAGCTGCTGTCTCTGTGGGTAGACATAGGCATGCTTGGTATGCCCTTGTTTTGGCTGAGAGACAATGCATAGCACATTTACTCACCACCTAGGCACCTAGGGTCTAATACCTTCCTCCTACTCACATACATATATTAAAACTGATCCCAGGCAACTCACACAACCTTTATCTATACATGTATTGGCTGTGTACTGCTTGCATCAGACAGAGTCAGCCTTGAACTAATGCTGTGTCAACTGCTGGATTTGCAAGGTAAGGCCTGAACCTAGACTGTAATGTTGAAGACTATTATGACATATCCTTATATGTCTTACCTTGTTACAGTATGCAGATATATAGTGGTGCTTTTGTAGAGAACTTAAGTTTACATGTGAATACAGACACATATTACTACAGTGTTACCATATGTAATTATTATGCACTAGGAATGAAATATTCACGCAGTCCAACCACAGCTGAATACTGGTACACCATGCAAGAAAGAAGTTAGGAAGTGAGTCTAGTCCATTGCAGTTTCTGACAACAGATTAGTTTGTATCCCAACAGTAAATGTGTTTTCCCCTACCCACTAAATCAGGATTATAAGACAGAGAGATGTATATTTGTAATCATAATTATAACAGGAGTTGTGTCTACTAACTGATCTTTTTCCAAATATAATTCAGAGAAGTACTTGTACAATATACAGTGCATGGCTTGATAGCAGTGTGCATTTTTATGAAGGTGGTTGTGTGAGGAATGACTTCAGTTCTGAAAAGCTTCTTCTTTGGCCAAAAGGACTAAGGCAGCCATCCTGTTTGATGAAGCTTTAATGGTCCAAATCCCAATTTAAATTGAAATTTTGGAGGTGCTTTTGCAATAGTTAGTGTTTTTACAGACTATGACTCTGTGTCCCATAATGGCTTCATCTTTATATTTTTAGTACACGTAAGCGATGCATCGCATGCTGAAAGTTCTAATAATGCTTAAATATTTTGCACAAAGTGCAAAACTGCAGACAGAGGGAATAAGTAGGTAAGAGTAATTTCAGACTGGCAATAGCAGATACATTCAATTGGATACATTCAATTATTGCCCATAGTAATTGTGAAATCACAGCCTGGAGTAGTGATAGGAGTGGGCTACAATAGGACGTATGCATTACATAATAGGAAGGCTGGATGTTAATTTGCCTTGCGTTTGTGCACTGCTTACCTATGCACAAATATGTAAAAGAGGCAAATGCGCATACATGTACACTCAGCATGATAATCGTATTTTTGCTATGCATAATTATCAGAGCTCTCAACTGTCTGAATGTCTGAAGAATGTCCATATTTTTACATCATATTTGTAATCGGTTCCTCATAAAATATTGGTTTCTACAAAATTATTGTTAAATTATTGATAATGAAGTCAGAAAAAATGACATACATTTGATTTGTGGATGTCATACCCTTCAAAAAATTCATGCTAATGCAAAACCTGTTATTTCATCAACATTTTAAATTTGCAAGGGCAATATTTAAACAGTGACCCTATTTTTTTGCTTTATTCCTACATTAATGATGGTTTTGTCCAGATTTCTTGCTCTAAGAGGTTGAGAGGTATACCAACTATTAAATTACATACACAGATCTGTGTTGTCATTGTGCTTTGTGTGACCTAAGACTACATGTGGAAACATTGCAAACTGAGGGCAAAATATAACTATCTGTACAGAAACTTAATAACCATCCATGTGTTTCCTCACAACCAACCTCAACAACAATCATTACAGCAATGGACTCTCCTTAATTTTATAACATATACATCTAACACAAAACAAAGTGTAATATATAATGCTATTTGCTCCCTCATGGATATGGCAATATAGTTGTGCTCACAGACTTGCACTGTCAAAGTCAAACATCCAAGTATGCTTAATAAGAGACTTGTGTTGTTACACAGCTAGGCTTCTAAACAATATAATAATGTTAGTGTACTAGCCTCAGATGACACTAAGGAGCGAATACCTATGCAGGCCTCCATAGCTGGTCTTCCCCACATCCGTTGACAATGTCATCTAGTATACGTTTACCTGTAGTCTTGCTAAAGTCAAACTTGTGTCATGTTGCTTGCGTTAACAACTGTATTCTGTAGTCTGTGCACTTAGGTATGGGTTTGGTTCTCACTGCAGTGGTGTGTGTGTGTGTGTGTGTGTGTGTGTGTGTGTGTGTGTGAGCATGTATATATATATATGTGTGTGTGTGTGTGTGTGTGTGTGTGTGTCTCCATAATAGAGAGTGGAAGCATGTGTGCTGCACTGAAATCTCCACTGGAATGGTTTTGCAGTGTTTTTGTGCTTGCACAAACATCTATGCAATCCTCCAACCTTTTTTCTCCCGCAGGGCCTGCTGATGTCATCCACTATAAGAACAACTGCAGTCCTGGTAAAGTCAGACTTGTGACATGGCATGTACATTAAGTGCTGTGTTCCATAGTCTGTAAGCTTATATAGGTAGGGTTCCCTTCTCACTACTTTCAACTTTGTATATGTGTTTCTCTATAAAGAAGAGTCAAAGTGTGTATCCCACACTGTCAAATGGCATTGTTTTGCAGTGTTTTTGTGCTTGCAAAATCATCCATTTGTAGCTGGCCTGTAACTTCTTGTCCCCCACATGACCTGCTGATGTCATCTATTATATGATCACCTGCAGTCCTATTAAAGACAGACGTGTGCCATGGCATGTGCATTTAGTACTGTGTTTTGTAGTCTGTAAACTTAGATAAGTAGGGGTTCTAATCTCACTGCAGCCAACTTGATGTGTGTGTCTTTGTGTTTGCAAAATCATCCATTTGTAGCAGACTTGCAACATCGTATCACCCACATAGCCTGCCGATGTCATGTGCTATAAGATCACCTGTAGTCTTGTTAAAGTCAGACTTGCACCATGGCATGTGCTTTAAGTACTGTATTCTGTAGTCTGTAAACTTAGGTATTGATTTTAATCTCACTGCAATCAACTTGGTGTGTGTGTGTGTGTGTGTGTGTGTGTGTGTGTGTGTGTGTGTGTGTGTGTGTGTGTGTGTGTGTGAGAGAGAGAGCTGTTGGTGGACATTATGCAGAGCATTTAATAGCAGCCTATGAGACACTGTCTTCTTGTATTCAACAGACACTGCTGATGACATCGGCTATATCACATTATTGGATATGTATTCATCACAACAGAACATGGGCACACACTGGCCTGGCAGACAGGTAGATGTCACATCATCCAATATAAAACAGACACCAGTGACATTCATTTTATTTTATGCACAAACATCATGACATCTTTTTGCAGTGGTGATGGACAGGTTGACACATGAGATCACATAGAAGTCCCCATGGGCTATGATGTTTGCAGATGATATTGTGATCTGCATTGAGAGTAGGGAGTAGGTTTAGGAAACCCTGGAGAGGTGGAGCTAAAGCTATACCTAGGAGAGTAATGAAGGGCATCAAGACTAAAACATACTATATGTGTGTGAATGAGAGGGAGGATAGAGGAATGGTGAGACTGCAGGGAGTAAAGTTGGTGAAGAGAGATGCAAAAGACAGTCTGTGCAGGGTGGAGTGGGTGGAGAAGAGTGTCAGGAGTGCTTTGTGACAGATGGGTACCAATGACACTGAAAGGAAAGGTCTACAACATGGTAATTAGACCATCTATGTTATGTGGGTTGGAAAGATGGCACTGACAAAAAGATAGGAGTCATAACAGGAGCTGGCAGAGTTGCAAATGTTAGGAATTGCATTGGAATTGTGCTGAGGATGGACAGGATTAGTAAACAGTATATTAGAGGGCCAGCTCAGGTTGTACAGCTTGGAGACAAAGCCAGAGAGGTGAGATTACATTGCTTTGGAGATGTGCTTAGGAGTGATGCTGGATATATTGGGAGAAGGATGGTAAGGATGGAGCTGACAGGTAAGAGTAAAAGAGGAAGGCCTAAGATAAGGTTCATGGATGTGGTGACTGAGGACATACAGATGGTTGGTGTGACAGAATAAGATGAGGAGGAAAGGAGGAAATTATAGCAGATGATTTGCTGTGATGAACCCTGATGGTAGTAGCCAAAAGAAGAAGAAAATTAAGATGACATCTGATTTTGGAGAAATCCCACCTGTACACCTGTGGCAGGAGTGTACAGCAGGAGTATCTATTTGAAGGTTAGTATTTCTGGACTCAGTGTGAGCTTTAATAATGGTTCCTTGTATTACCTGCTCTGTTCGGCTTTATATGCAGAGGCCTTAACACTTTGCCCTCAAACATACAGAAATGCCAATACACTTATTTCTAATACAAGCAGCTGCTGCTATGTAGTAGAGCAGATTATGAACAGCTCAAAGTAGCTGTCATACTTTCTGTTGCATAACAATCAGCAATTAAAGCACTTACCTATCAATAACAGAACTACAGATCCACCTTATAAAGGACCTCCTAATGTATACCCCATAGGTTATGACCCTGAAAATATCACTCAGATCACATATCCCCCTTCTTTTTGCATTCTCTGTACAGATACCAGGTGCAAACCTCCTATCTTCACCCATCTTTTTCCCTTTGCTTCTCCTGCTAGCCTAGTTTACATGATTTTTTTTTACTCGGTGCAGATAATGCCACTTATAGGATCATAGGAAGTTACTAGGCTATTGGCCCTAAAGCCCTTACAAGCCTAGTCAAGAATTTAGCCCATGTTCCAACAACTCAAGTAAAAACAAGTAAAAATCACACCGCTACTTCACAGCTATTTCAAATTTGAAGTATTTTATTAAAATATTTAAAATGTTTTAAGAATGCTTAAATAGTGCTTCAAACGCTTGGTTGAACACCAAGCAATATAAGTCTTTTCAATAAGAGAGCTGCAACAATAAAATACCAGTGTTCTGATTGACGATGTTCCAAAATCACTCATAAAGTAACCACTTTAGAAATTTCACAAGTTAAGAAATTTTGTCAGCATTATAACACACAATAGTATTCTTCAGCTTGAAGCTCTCAGCAGCACAAGCAATTCACAGGCCAGAGCACCAAACTCGGTTTGATTTTTCTGCTCACCGCTACCTTATCAGTGAGTAGCACATTTTACAAAAAAATGTTCCAACAACTCAGCACCCTATGCCACTGTCAAGCAGGGATACAGGTGGAATCACAGGGGCATATTTTCTGTTCCCTATCCAGTTATCAAGGTTGCACTTAAAATGGTTTAATGAGGTACTCTGCTTTATGTGGAGAGGGAGTCTACTCCACAAAAGGTGGAGTCTCTGGGACACAAATCTGTCCCACCAACAAGTCCTACTGATGTCTCAGACCAGGTTGAGTTCATGCATGTGGATTACTCAAGTGGAGCTTGACTTGCGGATATGCTGCAGTCCCATCAGGGCGGGCTCTGAGTTTGCTTTGCATGCCAAACAAAGATCACCACTGAGGAGTCTGTAGGAGACTGAGTAGAGGGACAGGGCTTTTAGCTTATCTGTGTAGGGTGGATGTTTGAGGCCCTGGATTCTCTGGGTGAGGAACCTCTACAGCCTTCCAGCTGTGACATGTGTTTTGTGAGGTACGTGGCAAAAGGGGCATTGTACTCAATAATGGGTCTTATAAGGGAGAAATACAGGGATGTTATGACCACCTTGTCCCTCTATGAGATGCCCTTACTAATAAGGTGGGCTATGTAGAAAGCTTTCCATACAACAGAGGCAATATGGTGGTCAAAAGTCAGTTTGCTGTCAACGTGGATGCCCAAGTCCCTCACAACTAATTGCGTGCTTAGTGCCTTATTATCAATGTGATAATTTGTGGGGACATCATTCTCCCCAAAAGGGAAGATGATGCATTTTTTTGTCATTCAGTTTGAGGCCATGTTTCTGGCTCCAGTCATTTGTTTGGGTGAGACCCTCTTGGAAGATGTCCTCATCACTAGGGAAATTGATGACAGCAGCCAGCTTGCAATCATCGGCAAACTTGGTCAGCCATAGCCCACTAGATTTGGCCTGCACCTCTGAGAAGTATATCCCAAACAGCAGAGGCACAATCTTTCTTGGATTTTGCAAACTGAAATGCCATGGAGGAAATAGTGTACCACCCTACAAGGGTCTGTAATATGTCAGACCTGTTCCTCAACAATATGAGTGAACAATGTAATGGTACATGTGTAGTGCCTGCACTGTTAATCCAGCCATAAAGCAGTATGTTTAGAAGTTGGAATAGCTACTGAACTCCTGAAAGGAGGAGTCAAGTTCAAAGACATCATCCAAGGTAACTACACCCTCCTAAGAGATAGTATAATCAACTTCCAAGCTCAAGTTTCCACAAAGGACATTGACAGCTATAGTAAATTACACCCTGATGCCCTGTCTACACATCTATACAAATGTATACACACAGCCATGCCTGATAGCCTCAAAGACAGATCTGCCAGAAAACACAAGCCATACTGGTGGATGTCTGTCTTTACTACATTATACAGTAAATGAAAGAATCTGCTGTTTACAAATACAAAATGTAGAAAACAGGCCTGGAAGGACAGTTCCCTAAGTGTACCTAAACAAATAAAACACCTTGAAAAATCCTCATATAGCAGCTATGCTAATAATTTATAAAATATAGCCAGGGATAACAGTAAGCCTGTCTTCATTTCATCTGCAAACTGATATATATCACTCACATGTATTTGTAACTAATTCTAAATGGTACAGAACACACTGACCCACTGTAGACACTGCTAACTAGCAGACACAGATGGCTGAAAAGTATCCCCCCTCTTAACACCATTCTTACTACATGTGTGCATCTTCACCTCAAAACTGTGATATCTACAAAGAGCAAGTTATCACTGCTCTCCCCTAGACTAGGATCACAGTCCACATGGGACCAGTTGGCATTCCGGGGATGTGTTCTTCATGTGCTGCAACAGTGAGCTATTCCACAAGACACCATATTCAACCAAAGTCTGAGTACTGCTGTTGCCCATACTGAATGGAATACAGTGATCATTTTCCACCCACACAATGGAGGATAGGCAACATACAAGTGAAATTATAGCCCCATAACTTTATTCAACATCTGCTGTAAGGCAATGGAAACAATTTGCATGCATCTCAGACAAAAGGACATAGGTGACCTAAAACAGTAGATCTCTTCTGGTTAGCTGTTCTCAAGGGTAGCTTGTCCTTGCAAAACTTGAGGGAATTCAAGACTGTGAGCAGAAACATAGACAAAGCTGTGCACTCACCCTATCTTGATTTGGCCAAGTCCTTCAACACAATCCAACATTCAGTCTCAATGAGAAATGAACCAAAGTAAATATCACAGCTTGTGTTATCAGGTGGGTTGCAAATGGGATCACAGACCAACAACACTTAGTCAAAGTGGGAGACTTCACCTCAACCATCAGATCTGTCACCTGTGTGGCAACAGATGTGTCAGTGATGTCTCCCATCTTGTTTGCCACATACTTCACAAAAGTCCAAAACAAAACATAGGATCTGTGGCAAAATATCTTTGTGCCACTAATGACTGATGACAAAGGCATGGGTGTTATAACAACTACAAAAACATGCATCACCATACCCTGTGGTAATGTATATCCCTGCTTTTTAAAAAAAATAACCCAGAGTACAGTATTCCCAAATTCTGTATCAATATATCTTGGAACACATGTCGACTGCAACCTGTGTGTACTGTTGGGAGGAAGGGATCTTACATCTTACATCTGATTAGCAAATGCATTACATAGAGAACAATTTATGTTATCAATCCCCTGTACTCATCCATCATCAGCCCTATTAACAAATATAATCCTCCCTTTCATATGTATTGTCCCAGACACCTGCAGCAAGTAGACAGACTTCAGACATTTCTGAGTAATAAAACATCAGAGGGTCTCCAACATGTGTCTTCTGTGGGCAGAATGAAGTAGCTGTCACTGTATGCAGTATCATATATATATACAGCTTTGAGGCAGATTATGTATGCATTACATGGTTGTCTTTGGCCCAAATGGGATGTATATGCTGAACATCCTTAAGTCATGTGAGACTACAGTCACCTGTTTCAGGGACCTCAATGTACACTATGACATACATAGGATATGCTGGAGAGACACACACACCATCTCTCAAATGTTGTCAGTCCTCTGCAGTAGGCTTCCAATACATTTATTTTATTTTATTTATTTTATTTTACATTTGTTTACCGGGAAAGTCCGACTGGAACTAGGTGCATTTACAGTGGATGTCCGGGGAGAAAAGCTCCACATCAAACAATTTTATACAGTGGTGTATATATACAATTAAAAGATATTTCATACAATAGTTCGTTACATGCAGGCTTACTTTACACATAGTGGACCCTGGAAGTTGGTATTTGGAAAAACAAATGCACATTGACTGATACAATCAAAGAGACATCTCACAAGATATAATAATAGCAAATAGTAGGCCCTGTCATGGGAGTTTCTGAGTGCTGTATATTAGACATAGTAAGCAGTGAAAGAGAGGAGGGTAGCGAGAATTAGAGGAGATCAGGAAAGCATTTATGTAATGCAAGGACAGAGCCAGGACTGCAAGAGGCGTGGCTTAAGTGATTTTTTGAACAGTGAGGTGGATGTTGCTGAAGAGATATTTTGGGGAGATTATTCCATTCCTTAGTGATGGAATGAGAGAAAAGAGCTTTCTCTGCAGTGTTGTTGGCTTTGGATATACAGAGTAGGGTCTTGTTGGATGAGTGTAGAGGACTGCTTGCTGTGTATTGGTTTAGTAGTTGGCTTAGAGCTGGAGTTTTGTGGGGATTCTTTAGTATGTTGAAGGTGAGCACTAGTTGGTGGTACCTAATTAGCTGAGGGAGTTCTAACCATTGTAGCTCCTTTAAGGCAAGACAGTGATGACTTCTAAAAGTGGAGTTATTGGCGAATTTTGCAATTTTATTGTAACATGATTCTAGTTTGTCTAAGTCTGTTTTCCTGATGTGAATTAGGATTGGTGATGCATATAGTAGGGTAGACAAGAGGTGGGTTTGGGCTAGGGTGATTTGTGCTTGGTCTTATAGGAATTGTTTGTGTTTGTATAAAGTTCTATTTTTTATGTACCTTTTTAATGTTTTGAGAGATATGGACATTAAAGTGAAGATTCTTATCTATTTCAACACCGAGTAGATTAGTATGGGGGGAGGGAGAGATTGTGGTGCCATTTTTGGAGGTGATGGTAAAAGAAGGAGGTGTAGTTTTGGATTTGTTGGGGGTGAAAATAAGTAATTTGATCTTCTTGGAGATTAGAATAAGTTGGATATGAGTAATCCATTTTTTCATGGAGCAGAAGGATTCTTGGGTAAGCTTTTGAAGAGTGGTTATGGTTGGGGCTGAGTAGATTAGGGTTGAGTCATCTGAGTACTGTATAAGTGATGCATGCAAGGTGGAGGTATGTAGTTTATTGGTGAAAATGGTAAATAGTAGAGGACCCAGTATTGATACTTGTGGAATGCCTATGGTAGTTGGTAGTAGCGGTGATAGTCCACCTTGCCATTTGACTGATTGTTTTCTATTAGCAAGATAGTTTTTGAATCAGGAAGTTGCAGAGGGGGCAAAGGACATGGTGGTTAGAGTGTCTAAAAGTAGGTTATGTGAGACCATGTCAAATGCTTTAGATAGATCTAAGAATATGGCTGATACGAAGTTGTTATTAAGTTGATTAACTTGGTTGGTAAAGGAGAGAAGAGCAGTAGTTGTACTATGGTTTGGGCGGAAGCCATGCTGTGTGAGGGAGAGGAGATTATGTGAGGTTAAGAAGTGCATCACTTGAGTGTGAATGCATTTCTCCAGGAGCTTGGATGGGGGGATAGGATGGCAATGGGGCGGTAGTTTGATAATTCATAGGAGTTGCCTACTTTGTGTAGGGGAATGATGCATGACACTTTCCATAGTTGGGGGATGCAAGCTTCTTGTATGAAGCAGTTTATAAGAAGTGAGACAGGGTAGGCTAGGGACTCTACAGCTATTTTTAGGAAAGTAGTGGGTAGACCATCTGCTGTGAGAGTGGTGGGTTTTAGTTTTAAGACTAATTTTTTAACTGTGGAGGTTGGTACTGATGAGAGTGTAAAGGGGGAATACTATTGTGGTCTATAGTTAGGGGTGAATATGGAGTTATTATTGGATATCTGGGTAGATAATGAGAGAATAGATTCTGTGAAGTAATGGTTAAATTGAGAAGATATGCTGTCATTATCATTATTGGTGTTGGGAACTTGGGTGGTAGTTTTGCCGGGTTTTAGAAGGGAATTGATTGCCTGCCAGAACTTTTGGGGGGTTTTGGAATGTTTGTTTGGATCCCTAGGACGTAGTTTTGTTTATACATTTTTGTTTGCTTTTTGGCCTGATTCCGAAGTTGTTGATATGTCTTTTTATCTTGGTTGGTGTTATTCTTTTTCCAGCTCTTCCAAACATTGTCTCTAGCTTTTAGTAAGGCTTTTGTTGTCCTATTTATCCAAGGGGCATAGTTAACCTTAGTTCTACATTTCCTGATGGGAGCTAGTATATGTAGAACATTCATAAAAGTATTATTGAAATATTCAACTGCCTGGTCTAATGCTAGGGTTTGTAGTGGGTGCCAGTTACTTTGTTGTAGCATGCTGTTAAGAATTTGTAGATTTACCTTGTGCTCATCTCTATTTTCCTTATACAGTATAGGTTTGGGTATATTTACCTGTCTATAAAGGAGGAATGTGGGGCAGTGGTCACTCAGTACATCAGGTAGGCAGCCCACATGATAATTTTCTTTGGGGAGATTAAAGTTCAATTGAGAATGGAGTGTTTTTTGGATTTTTTTGTCAACTCTGGTGGGTTCTTGGATTAATTGTGAGAATCCAAATAAGTTAATATGGTTTGAGGGATTGTTGGAGTTGCAGGCTAGCCAGTCTAGGTTTAGGTCACCTAGCAGGATGGTTTCTTGGGGCAGGTTGATTGTAGCCTATTGTAACTTTTCCTCTATTATGTTGTTGTTGTTGTTGTTTGTCTTTCGGCTTTTCCCGGTTAGGGGTCGCCACAGCGGAACTCCGGTCCGTTAATGATTGGCAGTAGATTTTCATGAACACCGAGGTGCCAGCTCAATGTCAAACCTTCAACAAAGGCACGCCCATTTACGCATGTCTTTCGAATGCCACCCAACCACGGGGAGGACATGCAGACTCCACACAGAAGGCACTCCCCGCAATGCATATGAGAATCAAATTTCCTCTATTATAGGTGAGTTATTTCCTGGAGGAACATAACTGCAGAAGATGTTGATTCACTTTTTGTTTTTGAGGGAGATAATGGAGCCTAAAGTTTCGGTAATTTGAAATTTGGGAAGTGGGGTTTTCAGAGGCTGGAGGTTGTGTGTGTTTTTAAATAAGATTGCAACTCCACCTCCCTTTTTGGTATCTCTTTCTTGCCTTAGGACAATACATGTCAAGCAGAACACATTCATTAACCTGTTTAAGCACAAACTGGCTGACTTGATGTGAAAATGTTATCTACCATGGGTCACTGCTGATTCTCTCCTGGACATGGGGGAGGGGTCCTTTATATTAGAATCATGGCCATGCATTATATCTGTCATTGCATATTATATTGTGATGTATTGGCTATGCTTCTAAACACCATCAGGCCAATACCCTAGTCACAGCCTATGAACCTCGGAACCTATGGTAATGACATTTCTGAAGGGTATGCAGTATGAATGTGAGGTCTGTGTCATATTAATTAATGTCTGTAATCATTAATAACTTGTCAATAATCTGCCTGTCAATTACTATTATCTTAAATATAGGCCAGAAATATGAGTATAAAATCTTGACATTCAGCAAGAATCTGTGCAGTGGACAGGTATGGAGACAGTACATCAATACTTACAGCAGGCCTGAGATGACACTTTAGCAGATATGTTGGAATATATATATAGTACAGACAAACAATTATTCCACTTACCAACTGCTGCAGCCCTTGTTCGGTGAATTCCTGATGGTTCTGGGAAAAGTAAATGAAGACATAATGGCAGCAGAACCACAAATTTAACAGTACAACAGGGATTAATAATTTTACTCATTTATATGTAATGTCAAAGAAAGTTTATCAGGAATGTGGCTGACAACCTTAAAATAAGCATAAAACTGCAGCTATTTGAAATACACCTACCCAACAGAAATACAGCTTGACACAACTTTATATACTTATGACAGAATGCAGCACTATTTTTAATGATGATGTAACAAAGCATAGCTGGAAGTTCCTCATCTGATGCAGGAGTGGCACCCACATCCAGAACACATTGGCTCAAGGATTGTTGGGAGCTGTCCTAGATGTTTGCCAGGAATTCCTCTGTGGCAGTTAAAGGACCTGAAAACTAAAGTAATCTTAATTATCCCAACCAGAAAAGCAACCTGACACACATTAAAACTATATACACTATTACAGAATGACTTCAAGAGTATTCTACTGATGATCTAACAAAGCCTACATGGAAGCTCCTCTTGAGATGCAGCAGTGGCACCCACATCAAGGACATACTGGATGATGGACTGCTGGGAGCATTCCTGAGTAGCATTATTTGTCAGGAATTCCTCACAGGTGGTGAGGAGTTGTTCTCCTGCAGGCCCATCACCAGTAACCTGATGATCATGTGCCACTTCAGCTGCATACTTCCTGGCTGCATGAATCATATCAGTAGCCCTGTGATGCACCTGCTCATATGTGTGACTCTGTCAGCCGACCTTGTTGATATTTTGGACAAGGCCATCCCAGAGTTCAGCACATTCAGCTATTCTTAGAATGGTGGCCTACATCTTAGGGGCATATCATTTACTGAAAGACACAAAAATGATAACACATAAGGATCACATAAGTTTAAATAAATTGTTGAACAGATAATTTAGTAAAAGAAGGCTCTCAATATTCAACAGTGGATTAAATTGTAAAGATACAACAGTGGCCAGTAAATATCAAGGGTGGGTACAAAACTAAGAGAGTAACAAGAGCAACATATTCTTGACTGTAACCTAACAGATACTGAACTATGTCACCCACTCAACATAACAGTCCACTCTAGTTTGTGCCATAGCAGGACATCACCCCCCCCCCCCAAAAAAAAAAAAAAAAAAAACTAACTAACAGGATAAGGAACAATGTTGTTAACCAAATAACAGTGAAATGTTAAAAGTGCTATCAAAGTATCTTTCCATGGAACATGTGTACATAGTTAGCACACAGCATTAGACTTTCAGCCTACTCTACACCCTCTGTAGCTCTTACTTTGCTGGAAAAGAAGGCCATGTCATGAGTATGGTTCCAGCAAATGCATACAGATTTTCTTCACATTTATTCTCATCTACATTCCAGCATATGCATTATTTAGGATACCTGATGGAGTACAATACCCTTCTGTCGAAAATATACTGAATTGGAATAAATGTGTATCTGAATTAGAATCATGTAATATCTCTCATCCACAACAGTTTGCCCAGCTACACATTTGCCTTTTTATAATGGAATACATCAATAACTAATTGCATGTGTCCTACTCTGTGTTTCAGAGAAGCTAATTACAGCATGCACAGCTGAATTGCATGCTAATCAAGCAGTCCTGTTGAGCTAGTCAACAAGATATAAAAGCATCCATGTTGTCTCCATGTGTTTTTTTTTTTAATGTGGAGTGAGAAAATACTGACGTGTAGACACAAAGAAGGCATAGAGAGATTGTTATTAGCTGCTGCCTTTTGAATACATCTGTCTGTGCTACAAGCTGAAGACACTGCTGCTGCTGGCAATAGCCATACACAGAGAAGGTGAAAAGTTTGCAGGGCACATAGACACTAGAGGAACTGAGCGATCTCTCTCAGTATTGACTCAGAAAAAAGTTCAGGAAACCATCCTAGTGGAAAGTAAGGTATGTGTTTAAATGCTATTACTATTCAGTGGGACATGTTACAGACTAGTAGACGGCATACTTTGTGTGCTACAGGCATCACCTTCCAGGGTCTTCAAAACATCACTGCATGGTATGCTACAACATGGCAAATTTAAACATTAGTTCTGAGTATATTGTAAGAAGAATGCTACAATTGTAACATGTATTGCATTAGCCTAAATTAATGTGTGCCTTACATTGGAGTCATATACACATGACAACAAGAAATGGGGAGCAGGGTATGGTCTACATTAACCATGAGGCATACAACTCAAACTGCCAAGTCATGTTCAATGTGAATCTACTTCATTAAGTCAACTTACCATAACGTCGACTTTCATAAAAGCAAGACCACAGTGTCGAATCTTTAAAATCATGAACTCTCAGAACATCGCTATTTTCTCACCGGGAAAGTTATGACTTGGCCACCACCAATAAAATTACATACTGAAGCAAATTAAACCCACCAAAGTGGAGGGCTTTGCTCCCCACACCCCCCAACTAAATATACCAACTCTGAGATCACACTGCAGTGGAGAAAAGGGCAAAGTTCACCATTTTGGCCAAGTGGTAATGTTCCCAGTGAGAAAATAGGATGTTCCAGGAGTTTGTGATTTTAAAGATTTGACACTGTGGTTTCACTTTTATGAAAGTCGACATTATGGTAAGTTGACGTAATGAAGGGGATCCTTAATGGCATGTGTATCATCTGTCATATGTATGCTGGCTAACCTGCCAATTAACATGAATCCCATATGTGCCACATTTCCCATCTGCTCCAAATGTATGCTATGGGGGATATCTCACAGGGTTACATAGGGGTAGATGCCTTTGCTTCCACCCCCAAAATAAGTCAATGCTTGTTTATGCTAGCCAACCTGGCTTTACTTATTTGGTAACTGTATAACATACTCCCAGTTAGTATCATTCAACATTGTAAAGGCAATAATATAGAATTGTTTTCACACACACTCTATACCACAGTACTTGTCAGATAATTGCTGACTGACCAAGGAATATAGCATGTTAGCACAGTGTTGTATATTCGAAAACAAGAATCATAACAGCCTGTGTAAGGAGCAAGTGCAGTATTTTCCAAGTTAAACATTTCACTAAGTGTACAGCTAACATGTACTATTTCAATATAAATGTACACTCCCTGATTGCTTGTGTGTTGAATGATTGTTACTACTTGCTACAGAGATGTATGTGAGAACAATAGCTTTAAGGCACCCACTCATTGCTCTGAATCTACATTGCATGTTGATCTGGATTGCAAACATATGTAGGCATATTCCCTGTATACTAACAAATTGTACTATATATATCGTACACTGATTTCTGTTTCTGCATATTATCACTTTTTTTTTCTTAAATTTTGAGTCTGTATGAACTTTACAATGAATATAAATGTAGCCACATCTTATGTAACTTCTCCTGTGGTGCAAGGAGCGAAGTGTCAGTTTTAAATTGACACAGTCCTGGGTTCAAATAAAAGTATTGCAGCCCTGTTTTGTAATGTGACCTTGTAATAGCTAGCAATGAAATGAATTCTAGGCACTTAATATTCATTCTTGTTGTGGAAAGAAGTGTGAGTGTATGACTGCTATAGCTAAGGTCCAGGGATCTAATACCACAGAATCCTGTCTTTTTAATGGTGCCCCACTTCACATGATAAATTATAGTAGATTAACTAGTTTTTCCTATATCATAATTATTGTCCTGATGGATGAGACAGTCATATCATGTTAGTTATACAGTTTTTTATTAATATCTGTATTATTTCACATATTGTGCTTATTTAGCTTCATGCAAGCATGTTGCCTGTGCATGAAGCTAAGCAGTGCACACCATTTTCAAATGTTGCATATTGCAACATTCTGCATTCTCAGCATCTGTTACAACTGTAATTTGTGGGAAAAGACATTATTCATTGGCGTTTGTCTGCACTGCACATAGCTGACGTTCAGGGTGAAGTTTTGAGATTTCATTCTCAAAGGTGGGGTGTGCAGGAGTCCAAAGTGTTTAGACTCCTATTGAATGATTATGGTCTCAGGCTGTTGCAGGAGCACTATCATGGATCAGATTACAAATTGGATGCATGGAATAGTTTGGCCTGGGGTCTGTCCAGTGTTAATGGTATCCCCCACTCTGGTGAACAGTGTAGAAATCACTGCAGAGACCTCAGGATGAGGAAGAGGGATACTCTTGATCATCAGATTAATGAATGCAGGACTGAGAGCACTCCACAGATGTGTAAGTATCATTTACAGGCATTGCCAGAATGATGAAGTAGCTGTATCTGTTTCTGATTGCTATTCTTAATATGTTTTATTTTCTCCATGGCTAATGCTGAGTGAACACTAAATGTGTGAGTCTATGAGGGAATATTGAGAAGGATGAGAGATGCATGTGGTATGTATGCTTCAAAAGTGTACTGTTATTTTAGCATTATGAGTAATTACAGCTTATTGTGCTAAACACTTGTATCACTTTTAGTATGAATTTGTCCATTTTAACATGATATTATGCATGCATTAGTATGTTTAATAAAACAACAGTCCAGTATTAAAGAGAAGACAGGGGTGGTTGTTTAGAAAACCACACTTCCAAACTATACAGTGCATGTTTAAGTTAACATAAATATTGCAATGTAAATTGTGACCTATACACAAGGGACACCAAGAGTATGCTACAGATTGTTATCATTATAACAGTGAACCTGTTTCTATAAAAGTATAAAAGGAAAGAGTGCTGGCATTATGCTGCATTCAAAATTGAAAGTACAGTATTACATTAGTCACTGCTTGTGAGTTCGAATAACACACTCCCCAAATTTAAGGGCAGCTGTTTACAATAATATTTCAGCTTGTCATCAATAAAATTCAGTAGTGTTATGCATTCATAATGATAGTGGTGGAATTGCAGATCTCTATACATGTGCCTCAGATTGCCTGCTGTCAAATGTAAGCATTGTACATGCAACATGCATATGTTCAATATATGTAAGCATGAATGATTCCTGGATGCAATCTGATCTGTAGTATAGTGTGTCTGTGTTAAGAACATGGTAGTATTCAACATAAGAAAGATATTTATTAGCATTTGTTATTGTTAAAAATAAAATGTAACAGAATATAGCAAATTATTTGTAGAAAGCTTTGTATATTATATGTGCATTTACTTCTTTTTCTTCTTTTGACTTATTCCCAGTTAGGGGTCACCACAGTGGATCACCTGTCTGTTCATGATTGGCAGTGGAGTTTTATGGTGTTGAGTTGCCAGCCTGGCACCAAACCTTCCAAGAAAGGCACGCGCTCATGCCTAGGGCCAATTTAGTGAATCCAATCCACCTACAGCATGTCTTTGGGATGTGGGAGGAAACTGGAGCACCCGGAGAAAACCCAAGCGACCACAGGGATGACATGTAGACTCTGCACAGAAGGCAACCCATCATTATATGTGCGTTTATTAATGCTCTTTTTTTTCTCTCACCCCACACCTTCTCTTCTTGTTATTTATTTATTGATTGATTATTATCATTATATTATGTATCTAATCATATTTTCCGCTATATTAATTATTTTTTATTTCTTTTGTTTTGTTTTTTTCTGTAAATGTTATTTTGTACATTATTTTCTGTTATTTTTATTTCATTATTGGATTTTAATTTTATTTGTTATTACTACAGCATGGCAAGGTAGGACAGTTTTTCCTGGAATGCATAGTCTCCCTCCACCAGCTACAGAACCAAGATCCAACATTTCTGGTCTGCAGCCTGGTGGCAGCTCCATACAGCTCCTACCCTACCTGCACCCTCAGCTAGTTTTGCCCCAGATGATAGGTCTGTGGTTCCCTCTGGGAGCAGAGGTGGGGGTGATTTTATCACCCGAGCTGAGCTGTCAGGTTTGATATGTAGGATTATGCCACACACAACTGGTGAATGCCTACACTGAGTTGAGACACTGATCTCTATTGTCATACTTAATAACAGAAGGACATGCAGACATCAAACACATTAGCCATTGCATAATGAGGTGAAAGTGATGACAGTCTACTGGGTAGTGACTTGATTCTCACTGTCACTATACATGAAGTCCATAGGTTTGTGATTCCAAAACCTCCACCCCTAACCAAGGTGTTCACCCCTCCTCTTGTGTCCTTCACCAACCCTGTCCTTGTTTTGTATATCTTGTCTGTGTGCAACTGCTTCCTCACATTTCCAACTTGCCTACCCCAGAGTTGCCTATGTCTCTTCCCCAACATTCCACTCTCTACTTTAAAAATAAAAAAGGCACCTGTCCCTTAAAAATATTGCATAGCTCTCCATTTCACAGATGTGTCTACTTGACACACCTAATTTAGTCCAATTTGCTTCACAATGCAATCATGCTGCTGTCAGCCCTCTCTCTGGAGGTGACAGTCTAAATACAGCTAAAAATGTGTACATGTGCCCAGTTGTTACTGCTCAAGACATGGATGGCAGTGGTTCTTACCTAGACCCATCCTGCACATTCTTATCTTCCTTTCACTTTGTTTTTCCCTCTTCTTGCTCCACATTTCACCACTTTACTATCTTCCTCTTTTCTTTTCTTTAAAGTATTATTGCGTGAAGGTGCATGAAATAGGTGTTTATTCACTGTTATTGGATATCAGTAACATATAGCACCACACATTTCATCATTATTGCATTGAGTGCATACACAACTGATGATCTTGCAACTTCTCATGTGTCTGCAGATGTGCCATCAACCTCCAACAACACCTTAACACCTTCTGTCACAGATTCAGTAATCTAGTACGTGTATGCAATATGTCATTATGTTTTCCACTCTACTTGCTCCCGATTTCACTACTTACCTATCTCCCCATTTATTTTCTATAAAAATTTTCATCTCAGTGGTGTGCAACTATGTGCATCAACACTGAAATGTGAGACAGTATGTTGGTGTTTTTCAGATGCTCATGTGCTCTTGTAAAAGTACAAACTATACCATTACACCAACCTGCCAACACATATGCAAAGCAACAGCTGAATACATTTTATGATGCTATTTTCAAACATAGTACCATATGGACCCAAAATGTGGAGCATGATCTTGTTTTAATGAGCTAAATCCATGACCGCACCCCATAACAGAGTTAATGAAGCAACAGGTATGTATGAGTACATACTAAATAACAGTTTGTCTTGAGTATCCTAGAAAATACTTACTACTCAACTGACTGTGTGGCACAGTGTGTTAAAACAATGATATATTCCTTTTATATGAAGCCTATTGTACTGGATTCCATTATAGCTGTGTTATCAATGCTGCACATTGCTGCAGGATGTGCACCAGCCCACAGAAAATGCATTACTGAAAAAAATGGGGAAGATTTGACAGAAAAAGTAGGGTGAAGTTGAAGTCTTGTGATACTTCATTTGTAGAAGTCCATAAATGGTTACATGGGAAAGAGCAAGTTTTTCTGCCAATAATGCTTACTAAGAGTGAATTACTTGAAAAAGTGCAGGCAGTTTAGCATTGGGTCCACATGTTATAACAATTGCGAAGATAAGCAACATGCCCCTTATTTAAATGTATACACAAATAACCTACAAAAATGGTATTCCACTATGATTTCCATATATTAACACTTTATTTGTATAAGCTGCACTGTCACAACAGTATAAATAAAGTCTGCATACCCTTTATGAGAACCCTGGGCTATTGCACTGCAGTCTAAAGCTCTACACATGTCTTCGCATGTTATGTCATTTGTAGTGTGTATTACACCTGCTACTTAATAATCATGCAATAACTGTTATTCTATCATTTTCCTAAGTTTGTTAGAGCAATATTTACAATATGTCACTTTACTGATGGCCCTATGTCCCCCCATCGACCAGATGTATTTCTATGCCAAGTTGAAAAGTTTGTTCCTGTTATCGAATTAATATTTTCTCAGTCTTGCTGAGTGATGCTGCATGATGTGCAGCATCGTGCAAACACTCTATTGGGAATATGTGACAATTAGTATTGATTGTTTAGAATACGTGCTAATTAACTGACTCCATGGCTTGATGGGTTAATGCATTGTTGATGAAGTCTGATGGTACTGGGTCCAAAATAGGGTGTCGGCATAACTTTTAAAAGTGTGTACTATATTTTTACATATATTGGCTGATAGTACTTCTGCTTAACTTTGCTTGGCAATGGTGAACATCACACATCATTGCACAATAATCCTTTAAAGAAAAGAAATGGGGAAGATAGTAAGCGGGTTAAATGGGGAGCAAGCGGGGGGAACAAAGTGAAAAGAAGGTAGGAATGTGCAGGAAAGGTGTAGGTAAGAACTATAGCTATCCATTTCTTCAACAGTAACAACTGGGCACATGTACATATTTTTATCTGAATTTGGACTGGCACTTCTAGAGAGATCAGTGGCAAAAACATAACTGTGTTGTGAAGCCAATTGGACCAAACTGGGTATGTCATGTAGGCACATCTGCAAAATGGAGAGCTGTGTATTTTTTTGGGGGACAGCTGCCCTTTTATTTAAAGGAGAGAGTGGAATGTTGGGGAAGCGACATAGGCAAGTCTGGGGCAAGTAAGCTGGGAAGGTGAGGCAGACAGACCAGACATGCAAGTCAAGGACAGGGTCAGAAAAGGATGCAAGAGGGTGATGAAAACCTTGGTTGGGGTGGGGGAGGGGAAACTGAGGTCCCATGGATGTCAGCACAGTAACAGTGTGACTGAAGTCCTCACCCATTGGTTTGCCAGCATTGTTCCATCACTGTGCTACTGGTTGCAGTGGCAGATATCTGCACCTATGGCCAGTCTACTGTACAAGAATAGGAAGCATGTTCTCCATCCAGAGTAGGTGTATGCCCATGGTCTGGTTCACAATCCTACACACCACATCTGGCAACTCCAAAAAAGGTGATGTATGCAAACCCTCTGCCTCTGCTCCCAGAAGGGACCATGCATCTGGCACCTAGGGCAGATCTACCTGAGGGTTCAGGTAGGACAGGTGCAGCAGGGGGATGCCACCAGATGGCAGCCCAGAAGTGCTGAGCCTTGGTACTGCAGCCAGAGGAATGAGAATAGGTGGATCACCAGGAGCCATCCTACCCTGCTGTGGTGTAGTAATAACATAAAGATAAAACAAAAGCAACAATGAAATAAAACAAGAAAAAAATGTAATCAAATATTTAAAAAAATCAAACATTATAAAAAGTATTAAAATAATACAAACAGAATGATAAATAATAAAAAATGGAAAGTATTTAACAACACAAAATAAAATTATACAAAATAAACAAAAAATAAGACATAAAAATGATATAATAATGAGACATATGATTAAATAAATAATATAATAATAATATTATATTAATAATAAAGAAATCATAATAAAAATGAGTAATCCATAAATAAACAAAAAGAACATATGGGGTGGTATGACAGAAAAAATGGAGAACTTTAGTAATTTCACACATTATACAACAAACTTTCAAAAATAACTTTATTGTATTCTGTTATAGCTTTCTGTAATCAATAGCATCTGCTAAGACATGTCTTTATTACTTGGACTACATGTACAGTGATTACACTTGACAGCAGGCCATTTAAGCCACAGGTCTGGAGGTCTGCACTTCAAATGCTATAATGTGTATGCAACAGTACTGTATTTGTTATTGATGAAAAGCTAACACAGTATCGTAATCAGATGATTTTTATATTTGGGGAGTGGGGTATTAGAACCTACAAGCACTGTCTACTGTAATACTGTACTTTTCCATTGGAATACAACATAATACAAACACTCTTTCATTTCACACTTTATAGATTCATGGTCACTGTTATCTGAAAATATGCAACTGTTGATTTGTGTTGCAGACCATACCTCTCCAACTTTTACAGCAGGATATCTTGACATATCATAAAATGTTGGGTGTACAATGACCCATAATTAGGAACATATTTCTAAATTGCTATTGCACACATGGATAGTTCCATAGGATTTGTGTTAACATAACATTTTGACACTCATTATTTATTGACTTCAATATAAATTACTTGGCAGTCAACCATGAATCATACAATGACCAGAGCAAAGCAATGATTCTTAAATCTGGGTTTTCAGCAGAAAGAAGTAGTACTGAAAGCTAGGCCACATAGTAATGCATGCATACTTGCTTTTACTGTTCAGATATACATTTCCAAATTCCTAAAAATGAATGGTATAGCAACTAATCTATCTATAACTGTTAAGGCTGCAATAACAGTGCTTTATATAATTATTCTTACTTACCACATGCTTCACTCTTCCGCTCTAATTGCCTAGCATGGGACCTCAAATTCAAGGCTCTCTCTTCTGCAACTTATATTATTGTAAATTATATTTACACATCACCGGGGTGTTCTCCACCTTGCAAACCCTGATCCACTGATCAAAGGTATCAATCTTTCTCCTACAGAGTTCGTCATAGTGGTGAAGACATTGCTCACCAATGCAGTGGATACCAGTTGCACTGGTAAGAGTCCTTGCCAGACTATCCCAGGCTTTTGATTTTTGTTGGGAGCCAGTATAGTCTTCCTGCAACAGGCTTGGGCCATGATCCCTAACCAGGAGCCCAGTAAAAACCTTGAGCTCCTAGACATCATAGCGCTGTGCTTTAAATCATGCACCCTCACCAATACCAGACATTGCTGCACAAGTTAGACCTCAATGTATAAAGTGCAATTCCCACTAATTCCCCTTTAAATACCATGTTTTCTCACCAATTGTGCTTAATGAGAGTGTGCACTGTCTGGATTTTGATACATTTGAAAAAGGTGCATGCTGCTTACCATCGCACAAACCTATATTTGCGCAATGCATACCCTGGAGTAGAACACAGGACCATCTGCACTCTACTCCAATGCTTAACACATGTCACCATACAGGTAGTTACATGATCAATGTATTTGAATATTCATTGCTAGCTTCATGGTATGAGTGTAGCCCAGTGCTGCTGACCTGGTTCGTGCGATGCACAGCATTCTCTTGTAATATTAATTGAAAGCAGTCGGCTTCTATTTTTGGATGTTTGGTTCATGTCTAATACATTGGTTGTCCCACTGCACAAATGTGGTAAGCATCGCCAAGTGCAGCAGCACATCATGCAAACATGGAGAAAAACAAAACAAAAAAAAAAAAAACAAGGAGAAAAGCCAGAATATACAGATATACCTACTTCTGGCAGGTTTAATAGGGTTTTGGCTTATATTTTTGCAGTGTTCTTCATAAAATGTGAGGTTTTGAGATAATTATTCAGGATGGATGTAAATAAATATGACATTCATTTAGGACTTCATACTCTTCAGAAGATGCATGGTGGAGGTGGACCGTCAGTGCTGTCATGTACACGGATTCATTATCCATGTTGTTCTATGAGGTTTCGCAGAAAACATGACTGGAATGCACCATGAAGCCTCACTTAGGCTCAATGCCCATCATGAACATGCATTGTAGGCTGCTGAAAACACTTTGTGGCCATGCACATGGATATGCTCCATGTAAGCTTTACATGGAGCCTACATGGAGTTTATTAAATCCTGGGGAGTAATTTAATTGCCTTCAAAAGTTATGCAAGCTCCAGCTCATTGTACCTGTGACTTGCTGCCGCTAAGAAATCACAAATTAATTCTCCTACTCTAACTTATCTTCCACTGTCTTTTACATCCAGAGCTTACAAATATCACATGTCATCTATGATACTGACTTACAATTAAAACTCTCTTAATGGGCACACTCCTAATCAGGTTTTAATTTCAACATTCTTCAGGACTTATCTTATTTTTCATATTACCTCTACCTCTTCCTTCACCCTCTTGACTAAATTCTTGCTGTCTTTCTCACTTTTTGCTGTCTTAACTATTGTCTCATAGCTATATATGTGTGACTATCACCTCATTTTCAAATGTGAGCACATGTTCATATGATCACTATAAGTAAAAAACTAAGAGCTCTCATAAAATCATCCAAAGACTCAAAAGACAATCATAAGGCCTTCTTTAGCTATGTTAGAAACCTCCAGATATGCTCAGAACTAGTTCAAAATGATGTGAAGATTACTGATCCTACAGACATTGCCAACATACTGGCTGACAGGTTCAGTGCAAACTTCCCCCCAAAAGGAGGAGATATCTATACCAAATGAGTGCAGGCCTCCACAGACCCTGGAAATTACCGGCCATTAGCTTGCAGACTTTGGATCCAACCCAGTTTGCTTTGTCAAAAAGCAGATCATGCCTTTTAAACTTGGTTTTTTTTTTTCAACAGTCACCCAAAAGCCATTGATGGGAAGGCAGTCCATACAGCCTACTCGATCTCTGGCTAAGGCCAATACAATACCCATACCCGGGTATCATTGAAATGAAAAACTCATCAGCTTAAAATGTTAGCCCATACATCACAAGATGGGGGCTGGTGACAGAACCCACAGGGTCCATGTCAGACTCAAAGCCTGTCACAAGTGGTGTCCCACAGGGCTCAGTCTGGGCCCACTCTTGTGTTGGCATCAAGTTTGCAGATGACTGCAACTGGGCCATAGTAGTAAAACACATCTGACACAGATATCCTTCAGAAGGGTCTCACAGAAATGGATAACTGGTGCCAGAGCCACGGCCTAAAGTTTAATGCAAAAATGCATCAGACCAATGATTGAGTACAATGCCCCATTCGGAATGTATCTGACCCGACACTTCAGCAGCTGGAGAGGCCACAAAAGTTCCTCACCAAAAGGATAAAGGGTCTCAAAATCTGTCCTATGCTGCCCGACTGAAGAACTCCAGCTCTATTCAGTCGCTTACGCTTGCTCAGAGGTGACCTTTTTGCCTAACATAAAGGCCATGTCAAACCCAGATTTGATGAATATGCGAGACTTAAACCTCGACACGGCTATTTATAGTGTGTGCTGACCTCGACACCGGCTATTAAATAGGACGTGCTGGGATAGATTCATCTGCTGTGGAACAAAATCCCGCACATGGGCCTTGTTCAAGAGAAATCTTGACCAATGGATGGCAGATAGCCTAGTATGAACCTATGAACCTATGAACCTATATGTGCACTTTTCTCAAAATATATTATATTCAAGTTTACAAAGAATCATAATAGGTTGCCACAGTGGTACGGCAGTAGCATTGTTACCTCACAGCAAGAGATTCTCCCGTTTGATTCACGGCTTGGCTTGGGAGTGCCTTCTGTGTGGAGTCTGCATGTCCTCCTCGCGGTTGGGTAGCGATCGAAAGACATGCGTGCGTAAATGGGTGTGCCTTCGTGGAAGGTTGGGCATCGAGCTGGCACCTCGGTGTCTTGTAAAAATCTACTGCCAATCATTAGCAGACTGGAGTTCCTCTGTGGCGACCCCTTACCAAGAAAAAGCCGAAAGACAAACAACAACAATAAAGAATCATACACTGTACATTGTTAATTTACATGCTCAGATATAAATCAGGTCTTAAAATGTGCCATCCCCATTTGGAAAATAAGTTCATTATGTATTTTGTTTACTATAGTGTATATTGTTCTTGTCATGTCTGGGTCCCCTATGAAAATGGGTTTTGCCCAGTAGTGCTAACATTATTGCCTTACGTTGTTGATAAACTCTGCAAAATACCTAGGCATCCTATTCAGTTTGAAACTAAAGATTGTGACCATATTGAGAAATTCTCTTTGAGTTACCTACTGTTTTAGCCTGACCCTACTGAAAGTTTTATAGATATATGAAGTCCTGCTTTTCTCTGTCCTCTATTCTTTGCTGAAAATCAGCTATAACAGGACAGTCAGATTTGGGTCTAGGACTGGGAGAAGTGAGCACCATGATGATTTATTGAACTGTTCATGTGGCAATAGGTACTTTACATGCCCAGCCCCTCTTACAAGCAGAGACAATCTTCTGCAACTATAAATGTCCATTTACTATCAAATAATTTCAATTACATATCTTTAATGAGGATTTAAAAACAAAATGAACCTCCCTGATTCAAAATAGAAAAATAAATAATAGATAAACCAATGTAGAACAACCACAGTGAACACAGTCTATTCCCATATGCTTGACTGCTCTAAAAATATGTCTTAGAATCTGGTTTAAATGCAGAAACCTGATCAATAAACATGGTTATGTTTTAGCCCATAGCCTACAAAATGCATTTGACACTCGTAAATCAGCAGTTAGATTTTTTTTTATGTAGAGATGAAGTTACGTACTATCTCTCTTTCTCTTAACATCCCCTGGTAGTATATTATATACCATAGCTGATAGACACAGACATATAAACAGATCAGCAATATACTGATGACATGTTTTATCATTAGTTCATTTGTAAACAGTAAAAAATGGCCATAATATAAATGTAGGCAGCACTATATGTTGGTATATGTATGTTCTCTGTGTGTCTGTATGCATGTACAGGCATGTGCATGTTTCTGTCTTGTCCATGTGTCTAAGAGTGGGTGTGTATACTCTTCTTTCTGCTTTACTATGTTTTTTTTTAATAAAATTCATTGATGTCTAACTATAAAATTACAAAGAGTGAAGCCTTTCAGTTCCCAAATAAAATATTACACATTAAAGAGATATTGTATCACATCGCCCAAATAAAACACTCATACCATCTTTGGTCCACAGTGTGCAGTTTGACAGTTATGTTCATACATTTATCCCAAACTATTGGGTTTTTCATGAATATATTCCTAAATTTTAATGAAAATTTGAATGCCTCAATAAGCTGGTGAGCCATTCCTTGTAACTAATGCCATTCCCATTAGTCCAGTTTTCACAATGTAGTACTTCTTCTTCTTCTTTCAGTTTTTCCCAGCTAGGGGTCGCCACAGCAGATCATCTGTCCGCTCATGATTGGCAGTGGAGTTTTAAGGTGTTGAGCTGCCAGCCCAGCGCCCAACCTTCCACAGTATCAGTATCTATTGTATGAGTCATTATTATAGAATCACTATCATAAAATTGCTAGTGGCTAAATTTTTCCAGCTTAGTAAAAGCTTTGCAAAAGCTGGATCCAGCACTCATCATGCAAGAAAGAGATTTCCTTCATATTCCATCCATCCGCACTTATGATTTATAGCTGACTACTATGACAGCCTGTGGACAAATTATACCATCCACAGAATATACTAGGCAAAAGGAGGGACATGAAACTAAATTACCAGGCCTGTCTTCCATGTCACACATCAACCACAGACACCTATGGACAATGTAGCCATCACAAAGCCACCTACTGCATGTCTTTGAAAAGTGGAAGAAAACTGGAGCATCTAAAGAACTCAGGAATGGCATGTAGATTCCACGTAGCAGATAACACAGACAAAAAGCAAACAGGAGAACTTTTACTGTGACAATACTACTTACTTGCCACTGTGAAACTCCATTCTTACACGAGAAAATTCATGAATCTGGCAAATATCCACTTCAAAAATCAAATTATTTTGAGAATCTACATATAGAGAAAGCTTCACAAGGCTAAACTGAAACCAGTTCTGGGAGAAATCACTCACATATATTTTATATACCAAGTGTGTGTACAAAACATGATAAATCAAAACCTGTACTGTACATAGGCTAAACTATCACTGCTTTGAATAGCAACTAAGATAATCTGCCCTCTGTACCCCCAAACAATAGCCAGCATATCAGACATTCTATGGGAAAACACTAAAATAAAATTAATTTGGCATAGAATGCTGATGATGATGTTATTAAAAGAAAGAAAAGCATGCATCTTTAATGTAAAATCCATGTTTAATACCACAAATCTCATATAGATAGTATAAGTACTACATTGTGAAGGGTGGCCATGGTGGTGCAGCGGTTAGCATTGCCGCCTCACAGTAAGAGGTTCTCCTGTTTGATTCTCGGCTGGGGTGCCTTCTGTGCGGAGTCTACATGTCCTCCCTGTGGTCGTGTGGGTTTCCTCCGGGTGCTCTAGTTTCCTCCCACATCCCAAAGACATGCCTTAGGTGGATTGAATGCTCTAAATTGGCCCTAGGTGTGAGTGCGTGCGTGTATGCCTTCTGTGGAAGGTTGGGCGCTGGGCAGGCAACCGAAACCGTAAAACTCCACTGCCAATCATGAGCAGACAGTGATCCGCTGTGGTAACCCCAAACCGGGAAAAGCTGAAAGAAGAAGAAGAAGTTAGATACTTTACTTCAGATGTCAATAATATTTATTAAGGATAGGGTGTTGTTAGCACGTTTATATTTCCTGTGTGGTATTATCTGTTTGAGTTGAACAGTGAGTATTCCTTTGCCTGATTATGTTTATTAGTAATTGTTTTTAAATCCAGCTATGTATATTATGTGCTTGAATGCGAATCCTAAATTTAAAAGCTTCATATGAGAGTCACTGAATTTATATGTTTTGCTTATATACTGGAGTCACTGTGGAGCCCGTCTTCCATCACTACCAGAGACAGTTGAGTCTAACCAACAGAGCATCAGGCTTATAAATATATAAATAAAAATACTAAACAAAAAGTGTGAATTATCAAATGTGTTTTAAATGTAACAATTAAGTTTGTTACAAAGAGCTACATTAATCTACAGGTTAAGAGTTAGAGTCCTACTATTAAGAGAAAGAAAATGAAACCTTACGTTCATAGCTTACATAATGTCTCTTCGCAATATCCTCACTATTCTTCTAGTACTATCCCTAGTTGTCATCCCACATATCCTGACAATGTATGAAAACCAGTCTAGCCTTGGTTTTCAGTACCCAAAATTTCACACATCCTCCCTTCCACTACTGAATAAACATGATTACTTCTCTACACCTCTCTTAAACAACTCTGCTACCCCCACACACATCTCTACCTAACCAGATCTGCTTATACACCCCCAAAAACAAAATCTTACCATAAACTTCTAATCAAAATACTAAAATTTGCAGTTTATCTGCATCACAATCTCACAAAGTCTGGTGACATCCACCCTAACCTCGGTCCTGCCCCCACAGGTATACCAAGCTCTCACTCCAATAATCCTACCAGCTTCCCTCTGTCTAATAGGCCCCACAACTCATTCCTAACCTGTCATCTGAATATTAGAAGCCTAAACAATAAAATTCATGACCTGCATGCCCTCTTAGCTGTCTACTCTCCAGATATACTTTGTCTTACAGAAACCTGGCTGAAACCAGCAACTAAAGATAATGAGGTTACACCTCCAGGTTATCAGATACTTAGGCAGGACAGAACTAAAAGGAAAGGTGGTGGAGTTGCTGTTCTATACAAATCGAATCTAAAAGTCACCACAGATGTTCTACAACCACCCCAAGATAGCAACACAGAAATCCTAATTACCAAACTCCAAATCAATAAAAACAAATGCAGGTACATTGTCTGTGTCTATATTCCCCCAGGTAAAAATACCAGCACCCTAGAAGACATCTTACAATGGTTATCTATTACTACCACCAAGAAACCATTGTTCTTGGGGACTTCAATATTGACTGGAACTCATGTTCTGCTGCTGCACCCACCAACCATATCAACCTGTATGGATTTTCTCAGGTGATTACTTCCCCCACCAGACTTAATAAAAACAATAATAAAGAAAGCACCCTAGATTGGATACTTGTCAACAGTCTTCCCGTATTATATAACTCTGGGAACCTACCCGATGACATAAGCGAACGCTGCCTCACATATATAATTAGGCTCAAGACAGATAACTCCCAAGTACCTTCCTTTAAAACAATAAGATCTAGCAAAAACTTTCATAACAAGCTTAAGGCTTGCAAATGGTTGCCCCTAAAGGTACTCCCATTGGATGACGCAGTGGAATACTTCAATAACAGATTCCTTGCCATCCTCGACTCCCACGCCCCCCACCCGCACCATCAGAACCAAAACAAAGTCAGCACCATGGCTGACAACTAAATCTAAAATCATACTCAGCAACAAAGCTTGGGCAACCTGGCATGCCACCAAAAACCCTCAACACCATCTTAGTTATAGGCAATTAAGAAACAATACCAAAAAATCTATTATCCTGGACAAGAAAAACTACTACCACCATTTACAACAGGACACGCAGGACATACTCCTACCCTCTCTCCTCTAACCCTTAATAAGGAGTCACCAGAAAACACTGCAAACTCTTCAATAGCTTCTTCACAGAAACCATCATGACCCTGGCCAGCCACCTCATGCCCCCCCTCTTCCTACCTGGACAATGAGAAACCAAACACCACCATCACCTCCTTTAGTTTCCTACCTGTTCCTACCTCACTCATCCATTGTCTTATCAAAAAACTAAAGCACACCACTTTAGCTGCTGACCTCCTCCCAGCAAAATACTTGCAAAAGGCTGCTGACATCATAGACTACCCGATTTCGATACTAATAAATAGAACATTATCCGAAGCCTCTGTCGCATCAATTTGGAAAGTTTCTCATGTTATACCATTACATAAAGGTGGAAGCTCTACAGAACTATCTAATTACAGACCCATCGCTATTCTATCTCCACTAGCTAAAATAATGGAAAAAAACAGAAACAATTTATGAACTACCTTGTAGAAGGCAAGCCATTGGCTGTATCTCAGCATGGCTTTAGACCTTTTCACAGCACCACCTCAGCTCTTCTCCCCTTCACCAATGTAATCAACCATAACCGTAATAGTAATCTACTCTCTTCTGCTCTCTTTCTTGATCTATCTAAGGCATTCAACATTGTCAACCATCAGTTACTCCTACAGACCCTAACTAGCTTCTCCCTTGACTCCCACTCTCTACTATGGTTTCAGTCCTATCTATCTGGATGCCAACAGGCAGCCCTATGGCAAGAAAAGCTATCATCCTGTCTGCCCATATCCTTAGGAGTCCCTCAGGGCTCAGTACTAGGACCCCTTTTATTCTTCATGTTTATTAATAACCTCTACACTGTTATTCCCAAGGCTACATGTATTCAGTATGCAGATGACTCCACGTTGATCTGCTCGGCCTCCTCACAATCTGAACTGCTTTCCTTAACCCAGAGCACCTTCAATACTGTTGAATATTGGCTCACTAATTGCTGTCTGCTAGTAAACCAAAAAAAAAAACTAAGCTGCTTCTCTTTGCACCCACTCGTAGGTCCAACCCTCCAACCATGACCATTACATCTAACAATGGGACCATTATCTACCCTGAAGCCCAAACCAAACTCCTGGAAGTCACAATAGGCAATAATCTTACATATGATGCTCATATTAATCAAACCATCAAAACCATAAACAAAAAACTAGGATCACTTTATAAGCTTAGACCCTTCCTCACTCCTCTTGCCAGAACTTCCATTGCATGATGTCATCTTCTTTCCACCCTCCTTTATGCCTCCCCCCTATTCATAGGCCTGCGTAGCACTGAAATCAACAAATTATCCCAATGCTACAACCACATAGCTAGATTTGCCACGGGCTCATCCTATAGGACACACCACTGCCACAATCTAAATCTCCTGGGGTGGCTTGAACTTCCTTCCTTTCTTCAAATTACCCAGCTCACATTAGCCTATGAATCCCTATATCACCCAGATAATATTCCATCCCTCAAAAACATTGTCACCCCACATAGTAATCACAGCAAACTCCGCTCATCCAATAGACTACTTATCCAAACAATCAAGTCCAATAACTCAGCTGGTGAAGCCTTATTCTCCAACTTGACTGGCAAAATCTGGAATCAACTACCACCCGACCTCACTCTTAATTGTTCACTAATGCTATTCAAAGAAAATCTCAGAAAACATTTTAAATCACACTGGCTCTGTCCTTGTGCTAAACCTGACTAGCATCTTCTCACTGTCCCTAAGACTTCAACTCAGTCATGTCCCAAAGACTCTAACTCAATTGGATAGTGTAGGCTAAATGACTTAAAGAAGGAATGTATTATTCTTATGACCTATCATGTATAGTGTAAATTTGTGAAACTACATTTACTTATTCTCATGTCTTATGTCTTATGTACTTCTTTCACTGTTTGTCACAATGTACTGTATATTTCAAAATTTGTGTGTGGAGCTTTTCTCCCCGGGCCTCCGCTAAAAATGGACGTGTATCCAGTTGGACTATCCCGGTCAACAAATGTAAAATAAAATAAATAGCTGAGTTGTTTTATATGGTCTGGTCATTTCAAGAAATGGAGAAACACTTTCTCTTGAACCACTTTTTTGAAGCCTTTTCAATGTTGGGAAAATTTAGCCAGATTCATTGAGATCAAAAGGTGTCATACCTGGTTATTTTATACATATTTGTTGTCAGAACACAGAAAGTAGCCAAAGTAAATGCTTTAGTTTTAGACAATATGGAATTGGAGGCATTGGGGCCATATTTCTGTAGGACTACTGTCAACAGCAAGGTGATTCTAACAGGAAGGGCAGTTAGAGGTAGGCAATTGGAATGCTGGATTCATATGCTATTGTAGATATTAAACTGTACTGCATTAGCTAGGAAAACTCATGAAATAGGCAACCTGATATTTTGCTCTGGCATGTCAAGAGGAGCTGAATTCATTTAAAAAATATTATGGGTTGCATTTTTGGTCACCATGTTGCTCAGCTTAGGCTAACTTCTAAAACATGACTGTACTTGGTAATGCCAAGCAAATAGAACAGACTACCTTGGGAACCATATCAAAGAGTAGATTTAGTCAAATGTCAGAATTTGCATGCAGACACATAGATCAGATTATTTTCTCCATCTGTGGTGTTTGGCCTCAGAGCACCTCCTGGGTGGGCGTTATTTACACAATAACACACACCCTGTTGGAAATTACTACTTGCATGCCATTGAATGCATGCCTCTACTGTACTAGTAAAGGCTGAAGAATGGAACGTGTGTGTGTGTGTGTGTGTGTGTGTGTGTGTGTGTGTGTGTGTGTGCACATGTAAACTTTTCTGAAGTTTAGTGATAATAAAATAGTGACCAAAGAAATGGTCAGTTAAAGAAGAATATGACATATAACACATGCCAAAACACAGGACCTTTACTAAGAGCACCAATATCAGACTGTTATTAAACATTAGTCATATAGACAATGAAATAAAAGTGTGAAATTAAATTGACAGTTTTCTGTCAGATAAATGACCATAAAGGAAAAGGCGCAAACGTTTCAAAATATATCTTATTTGCTCCAAAAGCATTAACATGTCTCTGCTAACACTGTTAAGCGTACATCTTGTCTAAATCTTTTAAAATGCTTATCTATGCAAATGTTGTTATTTAATGTGTCAAATTACAAGATGACTTCAGAAACTTAAACCCTCCCCAACATATGCCAACATCTGTGCATATTTACACATTTAAATAAATTAGCTGTTTGAAAAGGTAGAAAGCATGTTACCATAGTACAGCATTATTTTCCTTCTGGAGAGATAATGTATTGCAATTGGCAGCATTGTGTTTACAAAGATCATTTCTGTGTCCCTAAAGTACATTACACATTCAAATGTCAGTCATCAATGAATGAAGAAGCTTTAGCAAGGGAATATTTTTAAGAAAGATTTCCATTTTGCATTGCACTTGTCCAAAACTGTGATGTCTTCATAAGTAAGCATTGTGCAAAAAAGGCAAATGAATTCTGACACACTATGTTAAAACATGCCTGATACTGCCTTCTACAATATCTGCAGCATAGGTTTAGAATCCTTGCATCCTGGAGCAAGGACTTTGCAAGGAGATTGATACCTGTATTTCAAAGCTGTACTTCCTGTTGACTGTCCATCCAGAAGATGGCAGTAATACACCTTATTTCCGTTAGCTGTAGCCTCCTACTGTAACAATAAAAGTACTTGGTAAAACAATATTCATATTCTGCATATATCACAGCACTTCAGCTATAGCTTGATTTGGGAGACTAGATGATGTATTGCTTCAGCAGAATCACAACAGTAATTACAATTAAAGGTTACCTAAAGTAATGTCACACGTTACTGGAATACTGCTTCGGCAGACTTTTTATTTCTTATTCTGCTCAGACAAAATCGAAATGCTACAGTTACAAATAAACTGACCTCTGCATGACTGTCCCTGTGCGGGACAGAATGAAATGCTTTACTTGAATTACTATTGACTGTTTTCTTTTTATTTAATAGTTATGTCACTAATCTACTGAAAGTATTAAAGAAAGAAAGAAAGGTAGCAAAAAGCATGACCACTGTACTGCAAAGAAGTGAGTTGTAGAACAAATTCTTTCAAAATTATAGTACAAAATTGTTTCCACATGCAGAACATACATAAATTAAATATTCTTATACTATTCATGATGCAAACTTTGTTTATGATTCAGTGTCACAGTGCAATGTTAACTTTCATGAAAACTTTCAAAAGGGCAAACATCAGACATACTTTTCATTCAACAGTCTAATTAAAGATGCTAACATATTCTTTCTCTTTCTTTACTTTATTCTTTGTTCTTTCCCTTTCTGTCGTAGATTTGCTAAAATAAGACTGTAGTATTACCTGACATAAACTGTTGGCATTCAAGCAATAACTAGTACTATTCCCAGTTCTTATTAATTAACAGCATTTACAAGTATACAAAATGTACAATTACAAAGATGTGCTGCTTTTTTATACTGTGTTGTTTTTTTCCACTGATTTGCTACATATGTACTAATTCTGCAGATGGCTCATTAAATATTTCAAACAGCAAACATTTGCATATTTGTATTTTAGCTGTATTATAGTAAGCATGATAATTTCTAGAAGGATTTTCTATGCACGTTCATGCCCATGTTTAAAATTGAACAGGTCTTTATCATGTGTATTCACAGATTAACCCAAACAGAGTTGTTGTTGTTGTTGTTGTGTCTTTCGGCTTTTCCCGGTTAGGGGTCGCCACAGCGGAAACTCCGGTCCACTAATGATTGGCAGTATATTTTTACGTGCCGAGTTGCCAGCTCTGACGCACAACCTTCAATGAAGGTACGCCCATTCACACATGTCTCCACACAGAAGACGCTTTAGCTGAGAATCAAACAGGACAACGTCTTACTGTGAGGCGACAACACTACCGCAGCACCACCACCAGAGTATTAACCCAGAGTAAGGAATGATGTTTTTTGTTACCTTTCATGCCACTGACTGCCATGCTTCAGACCCCTCCGCCCCTACACACACACACAATGCTCCTGATTTTAGAAGATAGTTAGACATTCTGTTAACAATCAAGGCTCTTTTCTTACCTTTTTCCATTGCTACTAATGCAAGTCAAAAATTGTGCAACTGTCATCATGTCAGTTTAAAGCATCCAGCACAACTTATATTTTGGCTATGTGCATTCAAATGTATTGAGCAAGTGACCATATAATCAAGGTAGGCAGCTGAGTACCTGACATGCGGTTTCAGAACTTTATTCATGAGCCTTTGGAATATGGCAAGTGCTCTGTGAATTCCAAAGGGTAGAACAGCATAACAAAAAAGACTTTCTGATGTACAAAATGCTAACTTCTCTTTGGTTTCATGAGTAAAGGGAATGCAATACTACTCCATAATCAAATCTAGAATTAATAAGAACTTTCCTTGCCTATTTCCTCTATGAGCTCACCTAATCTTGGCATTGGAAAGATGCCAGATATGGATATCTTTTTCAGCCATCTAGCATAGGAACCAATGCAGGTGAACTGTTTAATTTATTTTTGACTCCTTAATAATTTCTAATTTAATAATTTTCTTAATTTCTTCACTTACTCCTTTTCTTTGTTGTCATACTAATCAATTGCATATGGTTGTCCATGATAAATATATCAATTTGTGGAGATTTTCTCCCCAGACCTCTGCTGAAAAGGGCTTTCATGGCCTAGTTGGACTTTCCCAGTAATCAAATGTTAATGCATAATAAATGAAATAATAAATTCATTTGTTCACTAGTCTAACTTCCCCTACATCAACCATTAAGCTTGTTTTACCCTGTGGTCAAAAAGCAGCTAATGGCTAACGTATCTTTCTGACTTAGGGTAAAGGCCATTTCTTAATTAAGAGCATTTACAAGTATGCAAAATGTACCATTACAAAGATGTGTTGTTTTTTATACTGTGTTTCATCTTTTCCACAAACTGATTTGCTACATAAGTACTAATTCTGCAGCTGGTTCATGAAATATTTTAAACAGCTGCTGTTTGCATATTTTTCTTTTAGCTGTATTATATCATAGTTTCTAGAAGTATTATCTATACACATTCTTGTCCATGTTTGAAAATGAGCAGGTCTTCATCGTGTATTCACTGATTAACACAAACAAATAGAGTAAGAAATGACATTTTCTGTTACCTTTCATGACATTGTTTGCCAGCCTTCAGAACCCCCCCCCCCCCCAAACACACGCACACACACACATGCACACACAATGCCCCAGATTTCAGGAGATGATTAGTCATTCTGTTAGCAATCAAGGTTCTCTGCTTACCCTTTTTCCATTGCCACTATGCAAGTCAAAAAACTGTCAGTATGCTGGTTTAAAGCATCCAGCACAACTTATATTTTGGCAAAATGTGCATCCAAATTTATTTAGCAAGTGACCACATAATCGAGGTAGGCAATTGAATACCTGACATGCGGTTTCAGAGCTTTATTCATGAGCCTTTGAAATGTGGCAAGTGTTCTGTGAATTCCAAAGGGTAGAACAGCATAATAAAAAAAGATTTCAGGTGCACAACATGTTAACTTTTCTTTGGTTTCATGAGTAAAGGGAATACAATACTATTCCATAATCAAATATGGAATGGCAATAAGAACTTTCCTTGCCTATTTCCTCTATGAGCTCACCTAATCTTGGCATTGGAAAGATGCCAGATTTGAATATCTTTTATAGCCATCTAGCATAGAAACCAATGCAGCAGAACTGTTTGATTTATTTTGTGACTCCTTAATAATTCCTAATTTAGTCATTTACTTCATTTATTTACTTACCTCTTTTCTTTGTTGTTATACTATTCATTTGCATATGTTTATCTTGTCCATGATAAATATATCAATTTGTGGAGATTTTCTCCACAGGTCTCTGCTGAAAAGGGCTTTTATGGACTAGTTGAACTTTCCCAGTAACCAAATGTTAATACATAATAAATGAAATAATATGTTCATTTGTTCATTAGTCTACCTTCCTCTACATCAGTCATTAATCTTGTTTTACCCTGTTGCCAAAAAGCAGCTAGGGCTAATGTATCTTTCAGACTTAGGGTAAAGGCCTTTTCAGATTACCACATGCCTATTCTAAATGTTGCTTCTTACTGCTACAATCAAATATTAGGTGATGCTACATTAAATGACATATTGCTTATATTGTTGTTGTGCTACAATCAAATATTAAACAATTTCTTCCTTATAGCGAGAATCTTGGGCATATTTGGTTCGATCTTAATTGATCATCTTGTATGTATAGGAGGTTATAATCTATTCAAATGCAGCTTTCAGTGAAATAAATCCTTTTCAGTATCAAACTTCTACTTAATTTATTAATTCTTTGAATGAAATTATAAATATGGGGATTCCCATTACCAGTTTTTGTGTAGTTATTTATTTTATTTTATTTTTAAAGTTAATGACCCAAATAGCATAATACTGGGGGAAGTAATAAAATAGCACAAGATGGATAAGCTTTCAGGTATATTACTTCAAGAAACACATTT
The DNA here is from genome assembly GCF_019279795.1 of Protopterus annectens. Classification (NCBI taxonomy): domain Eukaryota; kingdom Metazoa; phylum Chordata; order Ceratodontiformes; family Protopteridae; genus Protopterus; species Protopterus annectens. The sequence continues at coordinate 1,463,988,281 of NC_056731.1, read as the reverse complement.
CTCCAGGGTGAGTGTTCTGTATTAATTGCCAGAAAGCGTATGCTAGGAGCTTCTAAAACATGTCAAAACAAAAAGAAACATACTATAAGATTTTTGAATAACGTATTCTCTGCCAAGATATCATGAAGAATGGAAAAATTAATGTGGATATTCACAACTTTAAACCTACAATATCGTTAAAGAATGTTGCCTACACAGCTTTCTTACTGTGTGTCGGAGGAAAATGTGCAGTGTTATACTATAAAGGAATTCTCTCTCTCTCTCCAACAGTATGAAACTCAGTGGATGCAACATCAGATAGCTTGCCAACCAACACATAGTTTTGGAGTTAGGTAGCGAAAAGTACTTCTTTATTGCTCTACTCACTAAGATGGTGTGGCATTTTCAAAAGTTGCAAAATTTTCTCTTCTGATTTTGATCACTTCCCACATTCCTGCCATTGCAAATAAATAAATATTTGCTGTCCTAGGAATGTAAATGCTTGTTCAGTTATTCAATACTTTATCAACATATATTTCAGATGATTCACATTTTCCCTTCTCCCTTGAAATGGGGTGTCACTAGATTTTCAAATATTTGGACAGTTCCTTTATGTAGATAATCAATGATTACAGTCAATAAATTGTGGAGGTTAAAACCGTAGGATTGGCTTAACTAAGAGCTTGATTGAAAACTGTCTCTTACTTGGATTGTGTGCCTGCAGTAGGTTTATGCACAAAGGTTCAAAGATACTTACTCATTTCGTCTACAAACTATAGTAAAAGTGCAGGATATTCTGGATTTTAAAATAAAATGACCATCTCAAAGTCTGCAGCAGCGTTTATAGTGAATGAGAACCTGACTCCAAAAAGCTGAACTTCAGAAGTATGTTAGCACATTTTATGCTATTTGATTCTTCTATTACCATTCTCCCCAGTGATCAGAAAACTGCAGCAATACAGCAGATCTTGCAGGAAATGTTAAAGTATTATGAGAGGCTATTATCTGTTAATCAACACTGATTCCTTTCTGCCACTATAAATGACTGTTTTGGAAGGAAGAAATTCCCCAAACTATTAACTTCCCAATGGATCTTTCTATTGCAATGGAAGAGCATCTGGTAAATTTCAGCCTTGTCAACCCCACCCCCCAACATACACACATAAACAAAAATCAATAAACTTTCATCTTTCACCTATGCTTCCCTAAAAATAGATCAATCAATCATGGTGCTGATGGGCTTCTTATGGATATATTTAAGGGCCATCCAAAGTGTTTTCATTTAGTTAGTTAATTTAACTGGATAAGTGAAATGGTCTGTCTTAGGCTCCTTTCTGCCATTACCCAGTAACCAGAGAAAGGACAAATGCAACATGTATGTGGACATTTTATTCCCTAGGTGATGTTTTTCCCCATGCCTGTTGATAATTAAGACTTTTCCAAATGGTCTCAAGTCCATTAATCATCCATACTGGGTATCCCTGTGTGGTAATGAGAAATGCTCAGACTGGCCATCACTCATTCAGCTATGATGGAAATGTGTGTTTTTGCCTGCTTCCCTTCCTTTTGCCTGCTTATATCAGGGGAGGATACCCTCATCCCATCACCTAAGCCATTTTAACCCTAGACTATAGCCTTACAGTGGCTATACAAAGTTTCTCCAGCTAGCAACTACATGTTAGTCCAGCTAATCAGAGGCCTATATCAAGTTGTGATGTGGGCTACAGAGCCATTTCTTTAGCCCTAATTCCAGTTCCTAGTGGCTGACATGAGCACCTCCATCAGTTCTTGGCTCTTATCTGCTATATCCCTGCATGTAAATACTTATCCATGCATAGTTATTTTGCCATCAACAGCTTGGGAGCACTATGTGTGCATTATGTAATCTACATATACTAGTGATCTACAAGTGTTCTGTTGCACAGGACCAATAGGCTGTGAAGAACTACCATTCTCACCCCCTCCCCCAGGATGGCAGAGCTGGTGTTGTCTATTCACTCTCCCATGGATGGCCTCTTCCAAGCTGCTGTTCAGACTAGGGCTGTCTGGGGCATAGTTAGGACTTTATCTCTCTATGCCATAGAGACAGACATACATGTTGGCATTTTAGTGGTACAACGCCACCAGCATTTTTTGGGGGATGTGGTAGAGAAAGGGAGCTCTGAGTACACCAAAGTAGCATTGAGAGAACACTAAAAATTCTGTAAAGAAGTGACTGCAGGTCAGAATTAAATCTAGGACCCTCAAGCTATGAAGCAGTGATCTTAACTCATTAGAACCACTAAGCTAGCCAAATTCATTATCAAGCACCATATAAGTATTTCCTAATTAAAAAAAAATGTTTCACACTTTCCTGATACCTGACTGGAAAGGTACAGCAGGCATCAGGAAAGAATTCTTCACTTTGTCACTCTGCTAATCATATTTCAGCTATTTCAACACAGGATTATCAAGAGTCCAAGTATTTAGAGCAAGCCCTTTAAATAAATTATTTTATTTTTAAAAATAACATAAATCCAGTTCCAAATCCTCCTTCTTAAAAAGAGATAACTGGGTCTGAAAAGAATCTTTAAGGATGGCTTAGTTTCTGGTGTCTTTCTAAGGGGCTCCAGTATCTGTCTGCCTGGGACGACATGGTTGACACGCCTTGATGCTTTGCCAGAGATGGCCACCACCTGTCACCCATGGGGTTCCGAATCTTGGCCAAAGCTCTTGCCTCCCCCATTGTGCCTTTTTTAGGCTATGTCCCAAAGGAAAATCTTCCAACATAAAATATCTGTCAAAAAGCAAATTGAAGGTCATGCTGCTCAATGATAGGAGCCTTAATCTGAAATTGCACTCACTGGAGGCTCTCTTCACACTGGAAGATGCCAACGTCTGTGCAGTCACAGGAACGTGGTTTAGGGCTACAGAGAGCACCCCTGCCTTACCAGGCTATACCTCATTCCACACTTTCTGAACCCAAAATGAGGTCAGAATGACTAAGGGTGGTAGAGTCTCTATCTTCATTAAGGACAGGCATACCTCCAGACTGGTTTACCTCATGATGCACTGGAATTACTCCAGGTGCAACTGTCAGTTGGCAAGATGCCCATCCAAGTTATAGCCAGCTATAGACCCCCTCCATGTTTCAGGAAACCCACACCTCCTACCTAGACCTACCTGACTCCATCTAGGTACCCCCTAACACCCTGATCCTTGGAGACTTCAACTACCCCACCATAGACTGGGTGAACTATTCCTGCACTAATGCACTCACCCAATGATTCCTTGACTTCATCAATTCTAACACACTAGATCAGCTGGTCTTATCCCCCACAGGGGGAGATAAGATACTGGACTTAGTTCTCACCAAAATGGGCAACCACTGCACCACTCCCATAGTATGTTCTTCCCTAGTGAGATCAGATCGCCGGTCTGTCTCATTCGATGTTTCTATCCCATCTAACCCTTCCCCAGCCATAACCAGGCTAAGAAACTTCTCAAAAGCTGACAACAACCTCCTAAGGGAGGTTATCAGCAGCTTTACACCACCGGCCCCCTTAGATTATGCAGACACCTATGCTGAACAGTACGCCAGTGCAGTATGCAAGCACCTGTGCAACTGCATTGACTCAACCATACCCAACAGAACTAAAATCTGCTCCTCAACGAAACACAAACCTGTCTGGTGGACATCCTTTATCAACAGGTTTTACAACAAAAGGAAGAAACTGTTGTCCAAGGGTAAAAAAGAACAAATTCCAATTTGGAAAACCTCCATCTTTCACTTCACCAAGCAAATTAGATCACTAGTGAAAACCTGCAAAGCCAGTTATGAGTTGAAACTAGCCTCCAAAACAAATGGAAACCACAAGTCTTTCTTCAGTTACATTAGGAACCTTCATGGCAAAGCCCAAGTTTGCTCCAAACTAGTATTTAATGGTACCACTTACACTGATCCTGCTGACTTAGTCAACATGCTAGCTGATAGGTTCAGTGCAGCCATCACCCCCTTATCACCCGCCAAAAGCCCAGTTGACATCCCTGATACTTGTCCCACACCTCACATCTCTGTAGATCAAGTGCTAAAGGCCCTATCCAAGGCAAAGAACACAGCTTCCATGGGACCTGATAGTACCCCAGGCTGTATTCTACACCATCTTGTGCAAGAACTAGCTTCACAATTGAGCACCCTATTCAACCACAGCCTAATTACAGGTTTCATTCCAGCAGAGTGGAGAACTGCCGTTGTCATCCCCTGGCACAAAGATGGTGTCACTACTGACCCGGGAAACTATCACCCCATCAGCTTGACAAGTCTGATCTGTAAAGTCATGGCGTGCATTATTATGGATCTCATAAACAAGGACATAGGCAATCTCCAAGTACTCGACCTCCATCCAATTCAGATTTTGTCAGGGGCAGATCTTACCTATTGAACCTATTTGACTTCTTTGATATCGTAACCAAGGCCCTAGATGAGGGAAAGTCAGTACATACAGTTTACCTTGACCTGGCCAAGGCCTTTGACACAATCTTCCACTCTGGCATCACTGAAAAGCTAAAGAAAACTGGTGTTAATCCCTATCTAGTCAGTTGGGTGGCCAACTGACTCACAGATAGGACCCACAAGATCAAAATAGGTGCTGCCACCTCTGACAGCAGACGTGTCACTAGTGGTGTTCCCCATGGATTTGTCCTGGGACCCCTACTGTTTGGCATATACTTCTCAGAGGTCCAGGCAAAGACAAAGGGCCTGTGGCTGACCAAGTTTGTGGATGACTGTAAGTTGGGTGCTGTCATTGACTCCCCAATTGATGTTAACATACTGCAAGAGGGTCTCACAGCTACAAATAACTGGTGCCAAAGTCATGGTCTTAAGTTAAATGCAAAAAATAATGTATTATCTTACCATCTGGAAAAAACACGTCTGCTACTGATTACCATATCAACAGCAACCCCCTAAACACACAACCTGTGGTGAGAGACCTGTATCCTCAGGTTGACAACAATTTCACATTTGACCATCATGTGGTGGCGGTAGTCAGAAAAGCCTTTTACTTGGTTCATATCATAAGTAAAAGGAATGCATCCAGAAAAAATGAGGTTGTTACCTCTCTATACTCCTCCCTCATTAGGCCTATAATTGAGTATAATGCCCCGTTTGGTATGTACCTCTCCAAACACCTACACCAACTGGAAAGGTCACAGAAATACCTCACAAAGAGAATCCATGGCCTTCAACACCTATGCTATATGGACAGGCTTAAATCACTATCACTCTACTCGGTATCATACAGATTACTCAGAGGTGATCTGTGTCTCACCTACAAGGCAATATCGGACACTGCCCTACTAGAGATGCTCCATATCCATAAGACTAACTCCTCATGCATTACCCACTCAATAGGCCTAAATCTAATATGCAACATCAACAAAACCTGCTCGAGAGACAGGTTTGTCTCTCACAGGTTGCCCCATCTCTGGAATAGACTTCCCATACATGTCAAACAGAGTACCACACTGACCGTCTTCAAGTGCAATCTTGATGAGTGAATGGAAAACCACAAATTTGTCCCAGGGGTTCCACCTTTGTCCCTCAGAGGTGACGGTGCAGACTGAGGTATCTTTTTTGGGAATAAACTCTTGGCTAGGCTTGTAAGGGCCCCAGGGCCATTAGCCTAGTAACCTATGATCCAATGAAAGTGCTTTTCCCAATAAAACCTATAAAAGGAATGATCAGTAGTCAGTCTCTCTCTTTTGAAGAAGGCAGATTTGGAACTAGATTTATTTTTTTATTTTATTTATTTATTTATTTATTACTTTTAGAAACAAAATAATTTAGTTGAAGGGCTTGTTGTAGGTACTTGGATCCAAGAATCTTGTGCTGAAATTTTGGTTTATCCTGATACATACTCCCTGTATATCGCCTGGTTTAATTGAAGATTCTGGAGATCCCACCCGTGGTTGACCTTTGACTGTCATATTTCACCTATTCTAAGTTTTTTACAACTATGAGTTGCCCCAGAGTACTACCTCTATGGGTATTTCTGACACAGGGCAAATCACTGAAGAGGGGAGCCAAAATCAGAACGAATGTAATGAAGGCTAATCTACAAAAAACTAAGTGAAGACCTGACTAAATTCAAAAGCCCTTTCCTTCTAATTGACCTTATTACTTACATGGAATCCTTCTCTGCCATATTTTATGGAGTCTATATTATATGAATGAAAGTTCATAATCTCGAATGCTCTGAAGAGTGAAAATGACGGACCTCGAACTGATACTTGTGGGATCACAGTACAGTGAAGGTCAGAATATTTGCCCTTTCCTCTCTGTAGTGTGATCTCGGAGTTGATATATATATTTTGCAGGAGGATAAGGAGTTCAAGGTCTGACATTTTCACTCATTAGAGCATTTCAGATTATGAACTTTTGTTCATGTAACATAGACCCAATTTTATGTACATGTGAATAGTTGCATAGATATATCAGTCCTCCTCAGAAATAAATACAATGCCAAATACAAAAATAAACCCCTCTGATGGAACCAAAATATCAATAAGCTGTATAATAAAAGAAAAAAAATGCACACAACAATGAATCTAATTCGGTTTACTATTGTTTCTTCGAATGGCAAAACACTTACCGTTTGAAACAACGAATAGTAACACCAGAAATTAGAAAAATGAACAGTGACAATGTCAAACCAAATGCCAAACACATTTGATTCAACATTGTTGCCAAAAGCAGCACGTTATAGCCGTATAGGAGCTGATGTAAATCAGACTCTTATACGACATATCACTGTTTTGCAGGTGGGCAAGCCCCCATGCACCCCCACACACCCCCTACTTATATATTCTAACTCCGAGATCACACTACAGTGGGGATATGGATGAATTTCCGTTCCCCACTGTACCGCGATCTCCATGCAGATAGCCGAATTACACTTATGCAAATGCAGTAGTGCAAACAAGAGTAAACCATCTAATTCTCAGAATACCAAAATGGTCTTGCTAATGTAACAATGAAATCTGGTCCCCCAGAAAATCAACCAAAGCCAAATATGAGGTAAAAATAGCCACCCCAGGTGAAAAAAAATCTAAACTTTTTTTTTAATTATGTCAAAATATCAGAAACAATACCCAGCACTGTGCAGATCAAATAACAAATGATAAAACATTCTCAGACCCAGAGGACACAACTTGTTTGATAGTAGACAAACTTAGCTCATACTTCACCCCCTCCTCTTCAGTATTCTCAGATCACATACCTGCATGTACACACACTACTCTGATCGACAAGAACAAGTCCTCAAGGTACTATCTCAGACTAAGAATACTATAAGGCCATATAACATGTCAGGTTGCCCAATAGTCATTTTTGAAATTTGAATTCTCTAATGCCCTACAGAAGCTATTCAATGTCAGCCTCAAAACAGGTTTCACATTGGATGAATAGAGGATAGCAATAGACATTCCCTTGCACAAAGACGGGGCTTCAAAGGACCTGGATAATTATAGACCCATATTATTGACAACTCTCATTTGAAAGGCTATGGAAAGGACCATTATGGAATTAATATATAAGAGTATAGGTAACCTACAGACTCTTGACCAAACCCAGTTTGGATTCATCAATGGCAAGCCCTGCCTTTTTAACCTGTTTTACTTCCTTGAAAATTTTACTGAAGCAATGGATGAGGGCAAAACAGTGCAAACCACATAACTAGACCTTGCAAAGGCATTCAATACCATTTTACCCTCAGGCATCATAGCTAAACTCTCACAGCTAAATGTAAACAAAAAATAATGAAATACCTCCAAAGTGAAGGATTCAGTGTAGAAAATCTAATTCAGAAAGCACCACAACAGGACAGCACAATGATACTCCAAATTAAGAGAAATCAGTGGAATGGGAAGCAATTGGTCAGGTGCCATATGAAGATATTTTGGAGCCTTCCACAAAAAAAACCAGTATAAGCACCCACTTGAAGCTGGACAGCAAGGGAAGGAACAGGAAACTGTGAAAACTCTGACACAGTTAATGTTGAGGAGTGATAAGCCAGTGGGTTCTTATATGGCAGAGCAACAGATGGCACAGGATGAAATTGAAGAGAATGTGCCACAAGAAGATGTAATAGTACTTTCTATAGAATGCCCACAGGAAATGGAAAATAAAAAATGTGCCCTCGGTCTAGAGAAGAAACTGAGCTAAGAGAAGAGTTGCTTGACTTAATAGAGATAGATAGACATATTAAGATCAATGAAGGAAATAGACTGCAGAAGGTCAATAAAACCCAAAAAGGCAGACGTTTGATAAAACAAATGAACACAGTAATTAGGACTGTCCATAGAGATTCATGTGATATAACAGAAGTAAACAAGATACATTACTGTGCATCTAAATTAATAACTAATGAAGTCCTACCACAAGAACACAGTGTATTAAAGGAGAAAAAGGGGAGAAATCGAATAACATCATAGAAGTATCAAACAGAGAAAATTATAAAGCAACTAAGACAAGAAGTGTCACTATTAGAAGAGTATAGAAGAGGGAACAGACCAGCAAATATACTCAGAAGGATAGACATGATAAAAGAAATGCACAGTATTAGAACAAATCAGGATCTATTTTGCACTATCGCAAATAACAAACTGAAAATCTCAGTATAGGTGGAAAAACTTAGAAGATACACAGACAATTATAAAGGAAAAGTACAAAATAAGCAATTTATTGATGACCCAAAAAAGTTTTATAGAGAATTGAGAAATAAAGTAAAAGGAATCAGAATTGTTTTTATGTCCATGCTCCTTATTTGTGTGAAGATTGGTATGGAGTACCATGGAATACAGTCAATTTCCATTCTAAGTTCAAAACCTCAGAATATAATTATGCATATGCTAATATTTTGCTTTCAGTCGTGCAAATGAGTGATGCACTTCAGCAAGCAATTTTGATAAAAAAAGGCAATGTCGTTGTTTTTTATTACTTGTGTATGTTGTAATGCAGTGTTGTACTCAAGATATAATAAGCTCACTGTGATGCTGTCTCAACATTACATGATGAAAACTTATGTCTGCACTCCAATACATTAGACTTGCAAATGGTGCTTCACCTTGCACATATACGTGCTGAGTGGCATTAAGTAGTGTACTTCCATATGTTAGACCTATATGTTTTAAATTTACATTGCACATTGTCCAAGCATGAGGAAATATTGAAAATGGCACATCTAATTATTATTATTTGTATACAATCATCTGGAGCTGAACAGTCAGGAATGCCTGACTGTCAATCCACTGTTTCGCAAGTGCGATTATCATCAGTACATCATACTGTGAAACAGCTACGTCACTCATTTTTTTTTAAAATTTTGCCAAGTGTTTTGGGTTTCTAATACCATGATGGGAATGGACCCCATTCCTAAGTCAAAGTATGATTAAAGTTTTTGAAATTAGTATTGTTTAAGTCTTTGATGTCAGCCAGAAGTGCTCTTCGCAGCACCTGCAATATGCCCAGTAATAATTCCTACTGCATTTCATACGGGGTTACATGCATTGGTAAGATATCTAAATACAATTGCAAATTCTTTTTTATGAGACCTGTTGCTCCTACTACCAGGAACTGTTGATAATGGATGATGCCATGTAATGTACACTTCATCATTTTCTATTATGCTTTGTAGCTCATGTTTCCAGTGTTTTTCAGCTAATGAAATACCATAAGGTTTGCACAATCCCCATTGCAACAGTCTCTCCACATTATTTTGCCTTTCAGTATACAGTCCTTCTGCCATTAGTATGTCATAGTCAGCAATGAGGTGTGCAACTGTTTCCAGTTCTGTTTTACAAAACCTACATTTGTCTGTTTCTCCCATATGTTCAATGGACTTTGTAAACCAACATGTGCGTAGCCCACTACCTTGTGCCGCCAATGTTAAACTTTCATCTCTTGGTTTGAATTTGCTCCTCCTTAACCATTCCTGCATTTGTTCCTCATCAACATGAGGTTCTTCGAGAAGTTTTCTATACTTGCAACTATATTTATGCATTTTCCACATTTCTTGCCTTTTCATCTGATCCTTGATTTTTATCTACTTGTGGTTTGATTCCCATTCCTGCTTGACGCTGACATGCTTCTTCTAGATTAAGCACGGAAGCCATCTTAGATTTATTCTCCTCATGCTTCAAAACTTTCACTACGTTTGGGTCTTGTGAGGTCAGCAGATATGTGTGCAGTCCCACGACTGCAGATCTATACACGTAATTATTTTCAAGGAGACCCATCCCTCCTTCAGAATGGGGAATATATAATCTTGGTATGCACTGATTTTTATAAATTATTTGATGAACATGAAGCATCCTTTTTGTTTTCCTATCTAATCTATCTAACACATTTTGGGGCCAGTCAATCACTCCAAACTGTATGTTAGGACAGGAAGAGCAAATTGGTTTATAGCCTGGATTTTGTTCCTAGATGTCAATGCTGTTTTCAGGATTAATTTACATCTTTTAAAGTATTCCTTACTAACTTGTATTCACATTTGTTCATGTTTTATTGTTGATCCTTCATTAGTTCCCAAATATTTATACATTCCTTCTTGCTCAAGTTCTTTTATATCACATTCTTGTCCCAAAGTGATGTTTTCCTGGCGTTACAGTTTTCCTGCTTTAAAGGTTGCTTTTGCACATTTAGCATGACCAAAGGACATTCCTGCACTTTGCTCTAGCTTATGATCTTGGTTAGGTAATCAGTTTAAATACAGACATTAATCCATAGACTGTGTGTGTGTGTGTGTGTGTGTGTGTGTGTGTGTGTGTGTGTGTGTGTGTGTGTGTGTGTGTGTGTGTGTGTGTGTGTGTATGATTATATATGTAGGTAGGAATAGCATCACTCACAGATCTGATGTGTAGATATATAAAAGGAGAAGCCCTTTCATACTTCCTGTCCATTTTAGCATGGACAATGCTTTGTTTAACACTGATGAGGCAATTTGTTGAAATGTGATTCATCTCACCATTGTACTAAGCCTTACCCTGTGGCATCAGGAAATGAAATAATGTTCTCTAGCTTTTGGACTTAGTAAGGAATGAGTTTGAATCTGGCATTCTCTAAGTATTTTCTATGTGTGACCTTCTGTAGTCACTAGGGTAAGTGGATTTCGCAAAACATGTCGATGGGTACACCAGCCATCACACAAGCTTTTGACACAAAGAGAAGAATCACACAACTCTTTCAATCAATTTGAAGCCACACATATGTCTTGATAATGTCATACTTTCAAATATACCATATTTCAGATTCATAGGAAGACATTTCCAGTGGCACATGCAATCCATACAATATGCCATAGCTTGTGTTGTTAGCTAGATAGGTAGGTGTTCGAAATCTGCATTGACTGAGTAGCATGAGTATATGTTACTACAGTTCTAAGTGTGAATGACATCCACTACAATTTTAAAGTGTACAATTACAGTACGAGAGGGCTCATCCATTACTTTTAGCCCAAACGACTGCCTTGCACCACAATGATGATGTTATGCCTTCAAATATATTCTTCTCAGAGTTGTGGCAAGACTTCTGTGGTGCATGTGCTTTTTACATACTTCTGTTGATTGTGGACTTGCATATGCAACTGTTAAACTCCAGCAAAGTACAACATAATGTGAATGTAGTGACGACATATATTGCATTGCAGCAATTTATTTCTATCCATTTGATTTCTAACAAAGTCCTTTCAATGCACTGGGGATTTCATGCCAGTCAAATAGGTGTTCTCTGATGCTTGGGGTGACAGTTCTTCTGTGAAACATGCAGTTAACACGGACTTCTATTGCATGAATACTCAGATAGACAGTGGTTCAAATTTGGGAATATATATGAGCTAAACACTATGGACAGATAAAAGTGGCTTACCCAAACCAGGGATATAGTTAAATCATACCTGGGTGAATAGTAACATTGCTACATCCTTTTTATCCCTCAGAATAATTTGTACTGCATAAATAAGCACCAAATGTCTTTTTTGTTTCACACCATCATGTGCATTCTCTGTGACACACTCCATTGCTATCTCCTGTGACAGATGCAGTTACTACACAACTGTGTAGAGTATGGAGCATGATAGGCAGGAGGTTTAATATGGTAATGTCCAGCTGTCAGACAATGTGTGTAGTGTAACCAAAGACAAGGGTATGGCATAGTAACAGGGCCATTTTTCTTTTGGTCTCATACTACATGTTAGGGAGCAATAACCAGTGAAATAGGATACTGAAGAAATCCCTGCAAGTGTTTTCTTCATGACATGTCAGATATGCTTCTTTGTGTGGTATCAGTGGTTAGTATGCCACTCTTTGAGATCTGACCTTGGCATGTATTTGCGTCTGATAAGATGTAGCTGCTGGGTATGTCAGAGAATGCTCACAGGTATTATTTATTTCCTTAGAAATAATGATCTGTTTTGCAAGACTTCATGCTAACATTCATGTATACATTTTGTTATTTTGTTCAAAATATAAGGCTTTAAAAGAATTATGGCCTTATTCACCATTTCTTGATGCATGCCATGCTGCAAAATTATCACAGAGTGAGTGAGCCTGTGTTATGATACTTACTTGTGGTTTTGTGTTGATTAGTTCATGTTATTGTAGTCTAAATTGTACTTCCTTATGAGCATACCTATTATAATGATGTATTATATGCACACTGTTTAGCACAAAGAACTTTAAGTACTCATTGCTCTGAGATAACGTTTACCATTTGTGCTTCTTTGTCAAAAAATTTCAAAATTAGCCTCTGCAAGGATGGTTTTGCTGATGCCTGTGCCCAGGAGTTATTGATCTATGCATGGAGGACAGCTTTGTTAACAGGTCAGTGTATAATTGGTGCATTCACAAGGTAAAATCTTCAACATGACACTTACTAGTGCATGTCAGTACTTCATCTGAGAATGATTTATGCTACTGTACTGTCATACAGGTATTATTCAAGCACTTAACAGGGCTCACATCAAGGCTAAATGTCAAGTACAACATGATGCTATACTGCATTCACATGTGTACTTTGACAGACATTTTTATTTCAACATGTATAGTGTGACAGCTGCAGCAGGAAGGGCACACATTATATGATTGATTACAATCACACAGATGCATCATACTCAATTATAAACTGACAGATGATAAATTTTCCCTGTATGGGATGTCATTATACAATAATGTTGGCTTGTAGGTTTGTTTGGCCTAAGTCTTGTTTCAACTACTTATCCATTTGTGTTATACACATACATGCAATCCTATGCATAATGAAATTCCTACACACACAACCCAGCTGTCAAAGGACTGAGTGCCTGTGAGTTTTACCTTGATTTATGGGAATGTTAGCATATGTCACATGACCATATCCCTTATTTTGCAAGTACATACATCTCACATCTGCTATAGTTAGACAACTGTAAGTATCTACAGAAGAGCATCATTCTGTGAACATGCTGGTCAAAATGGTAGTTCTGTGCATGTGTTACGTGTTTATGGATTTCATTCCATACACACATGCACAGCATGTATGACCCATCACACCTTCTATGATTCAAAACATGCAGTCTGTTGCTATAAGTACTTTTTTTCTTGAACTAATACTATTATTGGAATGATTTCACAGGTGTCCATGATTCTTCTCAGTTTTTATACATTGTCACAGCAGTATGCATTGCCCTTACAGCTTCATTAATGTTTCCTTCCTACACAGAAAGAAATAAAAGGCTTACAATTCTTCAACCTGTATGTATGTTCTAATGATCATGTGGATGTAATGTATTACCTTTGACTACTTACACAGTGTACATCACAATGGCAGAATAGGTTCATACACCTGCAACATGAGTACAGCTAGGCATCATCGATATAATCATGTAAGGACAACATTTTTGAGAATGTTTCTAGAAATGTAGAGTGGAAAACTTACAGTATATTTTATAACTGAATAAACTATGGTATAATTTATATTCATACACAACACATGCTTTGCTAAGACAAATTTAATTTTGCAATGGTTACAAATGCCAAAAATGCCATTATACAACGACCCCCCCCCATTAATATTCAAAAAACATGCACACTGATTGGTCAGCATGCACGTTGTAAATCAGAGTTATAGTAATGGAAAAAGGTCCGATCGCCCGGACTTTTTCCATTACTATAACTTTTTTTTTTTTTTTTACAACAATGGAGAACACAAGATCTCCATTGCTTCACACTGTCTCACTATGTTAAACTCATTTAACATAGCAAGACAGTTTGTAAAAAGCAACGGAGATTTTGCTTTCTCTGTTGCTTTTTACAAACTGTTTTGCTATGTTAAATGGGTTTAACATAGTGAGACAGCTTTAAAAAAAGCAACGGCTCCGTTGCTTTTTTTAAAGCTGTCTCGCTATGTTAAACCCATTTAACATAGCAAAACAGTTTGTAAAAAGCAACGGAGATCTTGCTTTCTCCATTGCTTTTGCCCACAGCTCTGATGTACTGCGTAGGCATACGCATGCGCAGTACATCAGAACTGCCGTAGAATACCAGACAGCTGCGGAAGGGCAGCAAGGAGGCATTATACAATGCCATTATTTAAGAAAATTTATTATTTTTTTTCTTAAATAATGTCATTGTATAATAGCAATAACCCACTTCTGGGTGTGGGTAATGCTGGATTTACCCACGGTTGGCTTTGTTTGGCCACTCGGGCTTCACTTTCGTGACCAAACCAGACCAACCGTGGGTAAATCCAGCATTACCCACACCCAGGCATGGGTTATTGCTATAATAAGAAGTCTCTTTCTGAATTACATTTGTTTTGCATGATAGGTGGGTCTACAGCATAAGGAGCAAACTACATAGGCAAAAAATGGAAATTGTGGGAGCAATGCATACAGGGGAGGAATGAGAGTTAAACGAAGGCAGGACTTAAATGAGCTGTGTAATGTTTGATTGAAAAAGATTGGGTAGATTATAATTGATGTATAATATTTACAACTGGGAGTGTGCCAGTATGGTTTGTGATGTAAAATGCTTGCAACTAAGATTGTGTCTGTGTGGTTTGTATTTCTTTATATAAATGTATGATTGGTTTAATAAAGATGTTTCGTGTTTAAAAAAAGGGGGCAGGAATTGAATAATTGATGTAATGTTGGTTAGGTTATATGATATATAGCAATATATGTGAAGCATAATGTTTGTTAATTTTAACTTGTTAATACAGTTTGATTACTTTTATATAAATGTAACTGTGCTTATGTCACAAGTGTTAATTCAGTAAAATTGTTTAAAAATAAGGTTTGTTTCATAGCTTTCTAGAATACAACGTATGTGCACCACCTGCAGTATAAGCAATATCCCCTAATGTATTTACTTTTCTTGCCAAATGCTATTGCACTTCTGCAATTTAAATTAATTTCACATATACTGTATCACATTCACTCTCTTAGTTACATTGTAGCTGTTTCACTCACATCCTTTTGTCAGCATTTCCTTTTTATTGTGTAGATATGTCCCTAAGTGGACAGAATTACTTCTAGTTAAAAAAAAAATGAAAAAGCATTAATTGCCACAAAAATAAAAACTAATAAACAAACAGAAATGAGGTAAAATTGAAAACCTAAACTGTAACTTTCAGAAGGGAATTATAACACAAAGGAGGTGGTTTTCATTGTTAGGTTCAATGGATGCCCAAATTATTAGATTTGGCAAAACAGAAAGGGCTTTTAGAAGACGAATTTATGAACATCTTTATACTATCAGTAAATAAAACATTAAAAATGCCCTATACAAACATTCTTTGAACTGCCAAAACTACATTGGTTTTTAAATTTGGGTTACTGGAAACAAAATCACCAGACCTTAGAGAAGGGTCCTGGGAAAACTGGTTGAGGGATTTGTTTTGGCAGTTAGGACTGTACGCTACCACCCAGGCAGGTTTAAATGAGTTTATATCATTCTTACTTATGTTAAGAATGAGGGCAGAGAAGCTATAATCATGATTATCTAAGACTTTTTAGCAATAGTCACCATGATGTATGTTCTTTCATGTTTTTTTTAGCATGGTACAAAATGTATGTTATTTTATAAAATTTTATATTGTTTCAGACATATATTTTTGATACTGACATGTTTGATTGATTTTAAAGTTTTATTTATTTAATATTAGTCATACTCTAATGGATTTTCCAATATGTATTATTCAGCATTATTATTATTATTTCTTTGTATAACAAACTGTCTCTTTAAGAATTGTTAACAAAGTTGAATTATAGTTGTTAATTGATGATATGGGCATTTATATGGAGGGTTGGGATCTGTTTACTTAATTCTGATGAAGTCCAAGTGAATTTATTATGCATGAAAGTACTTAACTTTTCAATAAACTCATGTGCTGGATACTTGCCGCAGGCATGTTTACTGATTTTACCAAATTTGTGTTGGTTTAATAATCAGTTTAATTACTGCTGTTTGTACATTAATCTTATTATTATTTATAGCCACACCTTCCTCATTAAGCTTCTCTTTCCTCTTGTATTTCAAGTTGCCCTCATCTTGCATTGTGTTGTCCAAGAGTGGTCGTTTAATGGGGTTGCGTGTATTTTCAATCTGCTGCTTATACTGTGTGCTTGTGCTACTCTGCACCTCATGTGGCCACTAGCAGGTTTTCTGACCCCCACAGAAGTGCTGATGAACATGTATCCTTGCTTAGCACTTTGCGTATTCAATGAACACTGCTGTTCATTGTGCTAACATGAATGAAACATATAGGCTTAGCACAATGTGTACATGCATGTTAATGAATTCCCGGGAATGTCTTTTCTGTTGTATTTTGTATCAGATAATAATAAAAATTAATTGATGTTGCATTTAGAATTCAAAACATGTCTGAGGTAAGACAAACCTTCCCATTGTGGAGTTGGTGGTATACTCTTGAAAATAAAGCAACTATTTGTTTTCAGACATGCTTTTTGAGGCTGAAATATGCAGATTGTAAAAATCTAAAAAAATGTATGAAGTAAGCTACAGTGTTAATTAATATGGAGAGCAATTTCTTTAACAAATAAATCAAAATATGTTCTTTTTAGTAAATTCAGTAAATAAGCTCAGCTTTGATCCTATTTTGATTAAAGTTTTCTTTTTCCATTGTTCTCTAATTGAAAAGATTGTAAAAATCTAAAAAATGTATGAAGAAAGCTATAGTGTTAATATGGAGAGCAATTTCTATGACAAAGAAATCTAAATGTGTTATTTTTAGTAAATTCAGTAATTAAGCTCAGCTTTGATCCTGTTTTGATTAAAGTTTTCTTTTTCCATTGTTCTCTAATTGAAAAGATTTGCTAAGAAAAATGCCTTGACATTTGTTATTGTATAAGAAATACAGGCTTCAAAAGGGAGGAATACAGCTTAAGTAGAAGGTTGAGTATTTTACATCCTGACCACAAATATATGATGGATGTAGTATCTAAATACACCAAATAAAAGCTCTAGATGTATTACTCAGAATGGGCAGTTGCACTGCTACTCAACACCAAGTAGTGGGTCTCTAAACTGTTTGATATGGGCACATTGCTTAAAGTTTGTGCAATAGTTCTTATCAGCAATACACAAAATATAAGTGATGTAACTGCTTTACTCCTGTTTTAGCAGAGTAATAGCAGGGTTGCTATATACCATTTTCAAGACTTATGGGGCTGCTAAACTGATATAACAGCATTGACAATATGTCATATTTTTAAACAAAAATTTTATCTGTGATTAGATACATTATTTAACAAATAGAAAATGATTTGAGCTCATGGCTACTCTTTATATAGGCTTAGTGGAGATGAGAAAAAAATTAAAAATGCACGTTATCAGATTCTATATATTACCTACTGCAGCAAATGATAATTACATATGTTATCTACCAAAAATATGGATTTTTAAAATAGCTATGCAGTTTTATGTTGAAGTAACTTGGTTCAGATCCAAGTCAGTGGCAGTTTTGTTATAAACATGAAAGTAGAAGGGAGCTCTAATGGCATAGTGGGATGAAGCCTTGATTGCAACCCAGGTGGCATATATATATTTTTTTTAATCTATCCTTTGTTGACCATGTTAGCCCCACTAGGGCTATCAACTTATATTCAGGGGAAACCCAAGCTGGTATTTGTACTACTAGGGGAAATTTTGCCAAGGCATTGCAGAATTTACCCTACTCTTTTTGATAGGTCTAGGGGATCTAGTTTAATACCTTATCTGAAGGGTGACACACTCAGGAATACAACACCACTCCTATGCTGCACTGCAGTGTCAGCAATCCATCTTCTTGTTATAGGATTAGAACCTACAATCTTCTCCACCTAAGGAGAGTGTGTTACTTGTTGCACCACTGACACTGCTAATGACTTGGGTATTTGACAGAGTTGGCTTGAGATGATGGGCATGCCCATCCTAAGGAGAGGAAGTGAATGGTTTCTGGACAACAAATAATCTCTGCTGGTCTCTAGCACAGACTGAGGCTTATACTGGCACCAGGAACACCCCTACCTAGCCCAGAAATTACTTGGGCTGTGACCACCCAAATCAGAATGACAGTCCCTGTCAGCATGTGTGAAGGTGTGTACATGCTCTGATATTGGAACATCAGTGGTCATGTGGGTTCTCAAGTCATGTGGGTTCTCAAGTCACAGTGCAATAAAGGGATGGGGTTTTACAAGAAAAGCCTTGAACCGCCTCCCTAGTCCAGGGCGAGCTGCTGATTAGAAAGATTTATATGCTGGGAGGGGGTACCCTTTGGGGTCATAGACAATGGAATAAGCCAGACTGCCCCGGCTGGTAGATCAACTCCATGTCTTGCCAGTGAGGGGAAGATAGAGGGGATGGAAAAGAGCACAAAGCACCCTCAAGACAGTCTGGATGATGACTCCCTTTGAACAGGGAATAATGGGCAAAGTCTGACTGACGGGAGCTGCAAAGTCTGACTGATGGGAGCTTTGATGGTCAGCAGGCAGGGTGCAAAAATGTAAAAATGGTTATTGGTTACAATTGTTCAATTGAAATTAATTAATTGAATGATGAGGTGAAGTCATTATGACTAAATAGTATAAAATGTGTTTGTTTTATGTGTAACACTGACTCTGATGAAGCCATTCATTTGGTGAAAGCGCTTAGTCGGTGAATTAAAAGGATTTACTTCCAAGGCTTGGTGTGGTTGCTGGTGTTTTGAGGCAGTGATCGTGTTTTTTCTATTTCACTTGATTACCCTGGTTTTTGGGAAGTTTTTCTTTTGTGTTTTATACACTCGATTCTGCTTCAGTTCATTGGTGTACTGTGTCGAGCAGTATGGAGGTCGTCCTGAAAGAAATTTCTACTGCAGTAAACAAATAGCTTCAAATGTGTGAAAAGGACAGAGCGATGGTGGCTCCCAGCCCTACCGATTCCCAGGTAGAACTATATACGTTGCATTATCCGGTTGCTTCAGTTTCTAGCTTGCCGCCAGGGCAGAAACCAGCAGTTCCGGTTTCTTTTTCGGAGGTGGTTTCCAATTCCGGTATGAGATCTTCGGCCGGCCCGAATGGGAGTAGCAGATCAGCATCGGAGTCTCGTGTTCCCCCTGTGAGACATGAGGGGGAGGTTATGGCTCATGATTTACTTTCTTGGTTTGAGGAGCCTGAGTTTATAGACCGGACAGTTTTCTCGAAGTTGGAGCCAACATTTCCGTTGTCGTTGAAGGAGCAGCTTGCCAGGTATGATAGATTATGTACCAAATACAAAGCGTTGCAGTTGGATAATCTTTTTCTTGGTCGCTCCAAGGAGCTTAACCAAGTGCAGAAGGGGCTCCGGTTGTGGAAGCTCCCTATGGGCATTGAGTTTGGCTCCGTGGCTTACAAGGAGTTGATTGCTTTATATGATAAAGCTGGTCTTGATATGTTAAGTATTATTATCAAAAATAATTCTAGCAAATTACTCTCTATACGTGAAGACATTTTGAAACTCCATAATAGTATTTGTACTGATTTGTTATTTTTTCAACATGAGGTTCATTACAACAATGTGCATAAAAAACTTAAAGGGTTTGTGAATAAAAATATGGCGCTCAAATTTAAAAAGTTGGCAAGGGATACAGCTGACTATCAGTACAACACGGCTTATCCGCCTGGTAAATTTAAGAACAGGGATGATTCAAATTTCAATGCAAACCCTTACCAGAGAAACAACCGTTCCTCGCATGTCAGTCATTTTGATTCAGTTCAGGACAATGAAGTGCCTGATGGTGCTAACGGGGAAATGCCCGATCAAATTTTTGACGAAGTGGATTTTTTGGATCCACCCATGGGATCGCGAAGGTCCAAGAGGCTATTAAGCAAGGCACAAAAGACAGTTTTCATGGACAAACACCACCAGGACTGGGGGAGAGAAGAACATCATGGACAGTATTGAAGGAGAGTGACTATGTTCGTAGCGGCTGTGACACTGGACATGATCTGACAGTTGTTTTTAGTACATGTTCAAATGATTCCTCTGTTTCTGTTATTGGTTTGCCTGTCTATGCGATGTGTCAAGATAATGTGTGTCCATTGGGGGGTACTGAGGTTGGATGTGAAGGTATGTGTACAAATTTAAATGGAAATGAAAGTGGAGTGGTAGAAGTTAACAATGTGGTTGAACCTACTATTGTTTTGGGTTCACCTGATTCTAACATGACTTATGAGCATGATGAATTAACAAATGTTACAACGGAGGTTTCTACCCAGAATGATTTTGACAGTGTTTTTATGTGTGCCGATCTAGGTCTGACTTGTCAAATTTTGCACAAAAGTGAATTTTTCATTTACAACTACACGGACAAGGAAATTAGTGATGTTTACTTTGAACTATTTACGAAGGGAATCAACTTTGTACCTAGTTTTAAACTGGATGTAGCACAGTTGTTGATCAATTTGAAATTATTTGCAAGGAAATTGAATTTGGAGATGTATTTTCGTGACAATCACAGTATTCAAACGAACGTTGAGGCATTTGGCTGTAAGACACTCACAAGGAGAAGTACTTTTATTCCGCCACCATTTAGTGAAGTGGTGGCTCTTGAAAAATTGTTGGAATTTGAGTTTAGGAAGATATGTAGTGCTAGGCATATTTTGATTGACAATTTAACAACACATGAAAGGTTGTTGTTAAAAGAACTGAAGAACTCTAACAACATCAGGTGCATGAAACCAGACAAGGGTGGGGGGATGGTTTTGATGAACAAGTTAGATTACATCGCATCCATGATGTTCATTCTAGAAGATCATGGAACATACAAAAGGGTCTCGAGAAATGAAATTAATATTGCCTACAAAAGGATTGAACTATATCTTTGGGATGCCCTCTTTCAAGGTATGATTACAGAGGTTGAGTATGACTACTTGATGGTTAAAAATCCCATCTTACCTAATATATTTGGGATCCCTAAGGTCCACAAGGGTGTGGTTAACTTACAGTTTAGACCCATTGTAGCAGCGAGGGGTTCTAAAACTGAACCCCTAGCCTCCTTTGTTGACTGTATGTGTAAGACGGTGCTGGATGAGGTCCCTCATGTATTAAGAGATTCATGGCATTGCCTTGAAAGGTGGAGAGATGTCAAGGAAGATTGTAGTTCATATAGTTTTTTGACCATTGATGTGGTAAATTTGTTTTCTGCCATCCCACACAAGGAGGGTCTGGACATGTTCCGTGAAGGTTTAGTGATGAGTAGTAAGGTGGATAAGAATAGGATTAATTTAATTTGTGAGTTAATGGAGATGGTTCTCTTGAACAATTTCATTAGGTTTGAAGGTGAGACGTTTCAACAACGCTCGGGTGTAGCTATGGGTGCTAGGTGCGCCCCTATCTTTGCGAACATGGTTCTTTTAACATGGGAAAGAACTTTTGTTTTCCCAACTAGATATATGGAGAGCATCATTCTATACAATAGGTTTCTGGACGACTTACTTATTTTATGGAAGGGTGATGAACTTCAAGCAAAGGAGTTTATTGAATATTTAAACAGTACCACCAGTTTCTTTAAATTTACCTTTCAGTGGGAAAAGGATAGTATTAACTTTTTGGATATAGCAATTGTTAAGAGTGATGTAGGTTTGTCTAGTTCTATATATAGAAAGGATAGCTATTCTAACTCATTGTTGCACTTTAAAAGCTGCCACCCATACCATCAGAGGAAGGGGGTGGCTAAAGGGCAGATGGTGCGATTATCTAGATTGGTGAGTGATGAATGTTTATTTAAGCAGGAAATGTTCAAGTTGATTGGGATGCTGATGGACAGGGGGTACCCACTTAAATTGCTATTGAAGTTAAAAAGAGATGTATACAAACAGAGAGGTTCATTGTATTCACCTATTTTGTGTGGGCTGAATGCTTTGGAGAAGAACCAGGAAGTGCCTAAAGGATCAAACTCACTTGGAGCATGTTTTGTCCTGAAATTCAACGAGAGAAGTGAGGATATAGTTAAAGTGTTACGTAAGATGTGGGAGTACTGTTTAAGTGACACCACCAAGAGGACACTGGGAATACATCCCAGAATTGTTTATAGTAAAGGTGACAACTTGAAAAACATTCTGGAGTGTGAGGTTAGGAACAGAGTATCCAAGATGTCTAAATGTGGTTATTGTAGATGCTGCAGGTATATAGCAGAAGGATCCTATGTGTGTGTTAAAGGGTGGGGGCATACTTTATCTTGCCCGGAGAAATGTAATTGTAACACCAAGAATTTAGTGTATGTGGCCTTATGTTCAACCTGCGAAGCATTTTACATAGGTATGACCACTCGTAAATTTCGTGAAAGGATTGTTGAGCATGTGAGAGCAATTAAGAATAAGGACTCCCACAATGCACTTTATATTCTTAGTACGAATTGTAAGGAGTTCAAGAAAATTTTTATTCTTCATTATAGATAGAGTATTGTTAGAACAGGGAGGGGACATCAACAACAGGGTAGCTTTATTAGAAACTATGTGGCAGTTGAGATTAAATGCCACTAGATACCCTGGTATTAATGACTATATTTCTCTAAAACCAGTTTTGAAATTCAAGGCCAGCATTATATAAAAAGCTTTGTTTACATAAAAAGCTTTTTTATATAATAAGCTTTTTTTACATATACAAAAAGCCCCTTTTTGAAAAGTGGTTAAGTATATCAAGGTTTACTTGTATATACATATATACTTTTTAGTTAAATGGTTTCAAACTACATATATTAACACATACATACATATATATATTTTAAGTTAAGTGCTAAATTATTGTATGTATATATTGGGTTGTGACAAGGATGTTTGGATTTTATAAAAATTGTAAAAATGGTTATTGGTTACAATTGTTCAATTGAAATTAATTAATTGAATGATGAGGTGAAGTCATTATGACTAAATAGTATAAAATGTGTTTGTTTTATGTGTAACACTGACTCTGATGAAGCCATTCATTTGGTGAAAGCGCTTAGTCGGTGAATTAAAAGGATTTACTTCCAAGGCTTGGTGTGGTTGCTGGTGTTTTGAGGCAGTGATCGTGTTTTTTCTATTTTGTTATAAACATGAAAGTAGAAGGGAGCTCTAATGGCATAGTGGGATAAAGCCTTGATTGCAACCCAGGTGGCATATATATATTTTTTTTAATCTATCCTTTGTTGACCATGTTAGCCCCACTAGGGCTATCAACTTATATTCAGGGGAAACCCAAGCTGGTATTTGTACTACTAGGGGAAATTTTGCCAAGGCATTGCAGAACTTACCCTACTCTTTTTGATAGGTCTAGGGGATCTAGTTTAATACCTTATCTGAAGGGTGACACACTCAGGAATGCAACACCACTCCTATGCTGCAGTGTCAGCAATCCATGTTCTTGTTATAGGATTAGAACCTACAATCTTCTCCACCTAAGGAGAGTGTGTTACTTGTTGCACCACTGACACTGCTAATGACTTGGGTATTTGACAGAGTTGGCTTGAGATGATGGGCATGCCCATCCTAGGGAGAGGAAGTGAATGGTTTCTGGACAACAAATAATCTCTGCTGGTCTCTAGCACAGACTGAGGCTTATACTGGCACCAGGAACACCCCTACCTAGCCCAGAAATTACTTGGGCTGTGACCACCCAAATCAGAATGACAGTCCCTGTCAGCATGTGTGAAGGTGTGTACATGCTCTGATATTGGAACATCAGTGGTCATGTGGGTTCTCAAGTCATGTGGGTTCTCAAGTCACAGTGCAATAAAGGGATGGGGTTTTACAAGAAAAGCCTTGAACCACCTCCCTAGTCCAGGGCGAGCTGCTGATTAGAAAGATTTATCTGCTGGGAGGGGGTACCCTTTGGGGTCATAGACAATGGAATAAGCCAGACTGCCCCGGCTGGTAGATCAACTCCATGTCTTGCCAGTGAGGGGAAGATAGAGGGGATGAAAAAGAGCACAAAGCACCCTCAAGACAGTCTGGATGATGACTCCCTTTGAACAGGGAATAATGGGCAAAGTCTGACTGACGGGAGCTGCAAAGTCTGACTGACGGGAGCTTTGATGGTCAGCAGGCAGGGTGCAAAAATGCACAGAAATAATAAACATGTAAGTTAAATAAAATGAAATTTTAACCATACAGTGGAATAAAATAAGGTGCATCCTTAGAGTGAAAACAATGACATTATTAAAAGTTGTGTATTGTACTGTTTGTGATGATCTAAACTCCTTTTACTTGTTTAATGGTCTGTGTTGTGCACATCAATATATAATTAAAAACATAAGATGCAGGTGGTTACATGGGAATAACAAATATGACATTTCAGCTGTAAACAGAGGCAGCTATGGAAGAAAACAGCAGTAACAGTCACTGAAAATGACATGTCTGTAGAGTGGTTAAATGTCAGTGCCTTACTTTTAAAAGACAGATAATGATTTCTAAAGTAATTCAAAACAGTTACTAGATGCCAAGTATAACATGACTTATGCAGACAAGTGCACAATGATAACTTGTTTCTTTACAGATAATAAATCTAAAATGACAGAAAAGGTATTCTTTCAAATGAGATTGCTCAACCACAGTGGCACATTGGTTTCAAACTAAATAAAGCATTCCCTGAATCAACAGAGATGTTGTAAAGAAAATAAATTGTAATCAATATAACATTTCACAAAACCTATACTCGATCAAGCTGGTAATTATGATCTGGTGATATAAAGTAAGAATGTATAGCTCGCAAAGCAGTGAAGAATCCATTAGAATGCAACACTGCAAGCAAGGCATCATCGATCAGAAATTTTATTCAGCAATAATGTACTGTTTATCTAGTTTCATAATTTTATGTGTAATAGACTGGCACTTCTTGTCAAATGATTTTAACTTTATCTTGATAAGGCAATCACTGCATAGTTTTAACTGCACTTACACAAGTTTGCTGTGCTGTCATTAAGAATACTGTAATCTCAGATAAGGTTGTTTTAAATTGCCGTGTTTGCACTGCAACTGTAGTAGCTAAACATAAATATTTATTAATCTCTGAGGTGTAATTTCATACTTAGGATATTACATGAATTTCAAAACAAAATGCTTTATCTTGAAATTCATAACAATTTTGCCACTACACTGATTACATAGTCAACTTGCACTGCTTCTGTTAACAGCTAAAACCTTGAAAAAACATTTCAAAAGGCAATCTATGAAATAGGTGCTCTTGAAATAAAGTTATGCTATAGATGAATTAGATCAATCATGTTTTGCATGTAAGCAATGTCTGTGCTTGTGGAGATAAAATAATTTCAACCACTAGCCAAATGGTTCTTTTTATTTGTTTCTTTCACGACAGAGTCATGTAATGAAGCTTTTCATTTCAGATAATCAAGATGGTTAATGAACTACACCCGAGACAATACAGTTTATCCTGAAAACCAGAAACTTCTCAAAGATGACTGCAATAAGATCTCTGATGTACCAATTGCTCAGTTGCATAGGCATGTATACATTTTATCTAAGATAATATACTGCATAATATAAATAGATAGGGAGATGTTCCTTATGTGGCACTAAGGTGAAATTAGGGTAGTGCAGAGTAATGTTATAATAAATTGCTGTTGCTATAACTTATTGCTATAAACTAATCACAATGAAACATAATAACAAAAGCTTGGCATTGTTTATGGTAAAGGCAAACGTTTATTAGGGATTATAAAAAGGGTGCTAATTCTGTCTGATATGTTGCAAAACTGTAGAATTTATACTGTATATCTTTTTTTTTTTTTGTAAAATTGTAGCATATAGTTCTTGTAAGGTTGAAAAAGGATATTACAAGATCACTGACTAGAAAAAAATAGTTACATAACAGTCCAGGGCAAGTTACTTAAATAATTATGAAACACTTTCTTTTCAATAAAAAACTTTCTCATACTTTACCATATAATTGTGTCTGCCTTTTGTGACACCTGTATTTATACAGATTAACCCTCATGTTATTTTTTTATTATTATTATTATTATTTTTAAAATTATCTCTTATCTTACATTTGCTGATTTAAAGAAAAAATTACATTAGTAAAGCAAAATGATTTTAATGCAGGCCATGGTTAAAAATGATAATTTGACCAGTCCACATACTTGCTTAGCAATTAATTAAATAAATAAAATAAAAATTCATCAAACCTCGAAATTTCAGGACTGCAGAATGATTTCAATGTAGGAAACAGCGTTTATTCTACACAGCAAAATATATTGGTTTTCCACAAGACTACTTTGGATCAAAAATATTCTGGATGGGGGTCAGCTGTTCATAATCTAAACTAATAGAAGGACAGCAGAAATTATAAAGTTTCAGCAAGAGTTATTTGTAATTCGTTACAACACATTACTACTGCTGCATTTCTAAGCCATATATGTGTGTGTGTGTGTGTGTGTGTGTGTGTGTGTGTGTGTGTGTGTGTGTGTGATAATTTCTGTTATGTGTGACACATTTTAGGAGTGTATTCTGAGTAACCTTCCACAAAAACAAATATCTTGTCAGCTCGTTTTAAAATACACAGACTCTGCTGATTCAGAGTGGCTAATAGATCTTCACCATCTCCCATCTCCTTCCAAGCTCCTTCCAAACAGTTAGGATTATTCTTTATTAATATAGTAGGTAACAGAATTTATCAGAGAGTCACACAAAAAATAATTCCATATCTTTCTTTAGAATGTGAATTGATTATTGTTACAAATTTTCTCATGTAATTGGAAAGAGGATCAGCATTCATTTTTTTATATATAAATATATATATATATATATATATATATATATATATATATATATATATATATATATATATATGGGTCTACTACGATCGAAATTACACTATTTTGAAATATGATAGTAGTGTCCCACTAACGCAAAAGTGCACTTCAACGAAAGTGCACTTTCGTGAAAGTCACTAGAATGAAGGGTTAGGGCATGGGTAATGGAGAGTGGATAGCTAGTAGGACTAACCTCTATCCTTAACCCAAGACCTAACCCTAAGGTCCATGACTACCGCACCACAGTGCAGGTAGTTGTATTTCCTCCACTGAGCAGCAGTTACGGACCTATTTCCTGTACTGTGGTGCAGTAGTCACAGAACTTAGGGCTAGGGCTTGGGTTAAGGATAGAGGATAGCCCTACTAGCTAGCCACTATCCTTAACTCAAGCCCTAACCATAAGGTCCATCACTACCGCACCACAGTGCAGGAAATGTCCCATTCAACTTAAGTGACTTTCGCGAAAGTGCACTTTCGTTGAAGTGCACTTTCGCATTAGTGGGACACTACTATCGTATTTCAAAATAGTGTAATTTTGATCTACAGTAGTAGACCCATATATATATATATATATATATATATATATATATATATATATATATAGTTAAAAGAACTTAACAAGCATCCACTAACTGAAAATCTTTATGTTTCAATTACTAAGAATGCTCAATGTAAAATCCCTTACTACAATCTTCTTTAGTCAGATTGGAAAAAGGTGAGGGAACCTTGATAAATCTCTTTACAATTATACCCGTTTCAATCAGCAGAATATTTTCTATCTTAAGTACATGGTCAGAAATATTAAATTTTAGACAAGTCTTGGCAATCCCAAACAGAATCTGTGTATCCAGATCAGCCCATGTTTGTCAGTCTTTTGAAGTCTAAGACATTAGTATACAAAAATATGGGAGCTGTCATGAGACATACAGAGCATCAATGTCAAAACCAAAGTGAAAGTTGGCTGAAGGGATACTAATGTCTATGTTGTGGTTAGTGTCTACAGGAAGAATAGCCTGCAGATTTAATAATTATATATTTCTTAGTGTTCAGCCACAGAAGCCTTGAATAAGGGTATACAGTTGCTAATTATCATAGATGTAAAAGGTGAAAATGCAAATGCACCCTGTAATGAAGCTAGTGGTGATCAGGACAAGTAAGCAATAGTGCCCAACAAGGTGTGTGTTATTGTGTAAATAACACCTTTTTAGGGCTATGCTGCGGCCCATGATGCAGGTGGAGGAAGGGCATTATTTCCACAATACCACACAAGCTAGAGGGTATTAGTGTGCTTACAAAATGGGATGTCTCTGTCTGTTAAATTGTTTTTGTATTGTTTTTAATTACTATAGATATATATATGTGTGTGTGTGTGTGTGTGTGTGTGTGTGTGTGTGTGTGTGTGTGTGGGTGTGCACGCGTGTGTATATTTTTAATATTTTTAATGTAAAATAGTTCCTCTGCTACTGGTTTCTACTTGCCTTAGTAGGTTCTATATCAGCATATTGAATGCTGAAAACTCCAAATGCAATTTAATTGAACTGAAATGTTTGAAATCTCAGAAGAACGAACTGACAGAACACTGATTTCTTTCCCAGGGAAAGAAATCAGTGTTCTGTGCAAAAACATTTTTTTTCAATACTTTAAACACTGAAAGAAGTGGGGAGCTTCACCCCCCACACTCCCAACTTGGGGGGCTGTGCCCTCCACACACCCCTATTTAAATATACCAACTTTGAGACCGCACCACAGTGAAGGAAATAGCAAACTCCGATGACGGCCCACCAATTTCTTTCCCTGGGAAAGAAATCGATGTTCCATCAGTTCGCTCTTCTGAGATTTCGAACATTTCAGTACGATTAAATTAAATTCGGCATTTTCAACATTCAAAATGCTGATAGGAACCCCTTTAGTATATGCTGGCAAATAATTGAAGGTTGTTGAATTCATAAAATAATGAGTTACATTTGAGTTTCAGATTTTATTATAGCTCTTGACTAATCAGGGACAAATCCAGAAGTAATCAGGAACACTTAAAATATTATTACTAATTAATTTAAGACTGACAGAATAAAAGAATGTGAATTAAAATGCACTTTCAGGAGTAAAATAAAGTATATAGCTGTATTTTAGTGCAATTCACCACCTTTTCTCCAAAGATCACCAGTTTTAGGAGATATTAAGGGAGTCAAAGTTAAAATTTGAGTCAAAATCAGGGATGTCCCTGAAAATTACGAATAGGTGAGAGATATGGACTTCATGTCCTTCAGAAAATGCATCGTAACATAAATCCTGTTATTACAGCAACTTTCTAATTTTATAAGAGCAATATTTAAAATCTATCCCTATTTTTGAGCCTTTGACCCAACCATTAATTTAGGATTTATCCAGATTTCTTGATCTAAGAGTTTGAGAGCTATGCATACCTCAATTTTTAAAAGAGTTGCATCCACTGGTCAATTGATATCTCTGGTCAATTGATATCTCTCTCTCTCATACACACATACACTTCCACTTTCATGCGCACACACACACACACACACACACACACACACACACACACACACACACACACACACACACACACACACACAGTCATACATGTACACAGACTCACACACACATTTTTTAATTATGAATTAGTTTTAATTTTATACTGACTAAACACAAATACTGCTTAACATGCATAAAATAATAGCTCGATCGTTCTCCGTTTCATGCATGCATATACACACACACACACACACACAGACATAAACACACACATGCACACATGCTTTTAGTATTTTTTCTTTTCTTTTTTTTTTTTTTAATGTTACACTTGTCAAACATACTCCAACCAGAGTGGCCATATATAGCTCACCCATTCTTTAAATTAACACACATTAAAACACAAGACTTATTAAAATCTGTTACATGAACTAAAATGATGCATCCCTTCAACAAAGCTTACCCCCTCTACCACCTACCTCCTTTCCTCTCTCATGTATGGTGCACCTCTCCTTACCAATCTACACATATCCCTTAAGACTAAACTGGCATCATGCTATAATAAAATATCTAAGTTTGCCACCAGTTCCAAATCCTCATCTCACCACTGTGATGCCTTACACACCTTGAACTGGTTAGAGCTCCCCAACTGTCTCACTTACATTCAGTTCTCCACTGCTTAAAAACTCATTTTCAAGCCATCTCAATGCCCCTCCCTCTCCTCCATCTTTACTATGCATCTTCCTGATCGATCTCTAAGATCCAATAATCAAAATCTCCTTGAAGTGTACAAACCCCTACATATTCCTGGGAAACTTCTATTATCATTCTCCCTTGCACGAAAATGGAACTCAATCCCCCCCCCCCATATCCAAACTACCCAGAACCTCTCCACATTCAAGACTCCGCTCCATTCTTATCTCTCTTCTACCTGGGGAGTGCTCCTGCTTTCACTCCTCTTAACTTCTACCTACTAACTTCCTCTAGCTTCATCCTTCTCCATTAATTCTCCCTTCACCCTTTTTCCTTAAACTCCACATAAAACTATCCTTCCTTTTTGTCTCCTCCTCCTTTTACCTCGTATATACACTTACCTTCTTTCTACCTTAGATATTGTAGGCACACCATCCATATACAATCAGAATACTTATCATCCCAAAAGGGGGTGCAAAAGCTACTAATTTCACTGTTTACTCAAAATTATTTTATTTCACTGTTACTATTACATTATCACATCTCTACTACTTTTAGAATGTTTAATACCTTGTATTAACTTCTGCTGATTTTTGCATTGTAAATTTTTGCATGACCTTCCATTTTTCAATATATAACAAATGTGCAACTGGATTTATAAATCACATAAGCTAAAAATACATCATGCTGAAACAGAAGGGTCAGATAACAAACCTGAGTAAAATATCATAATATACATCAGTGTAAAATAAAGGGTGGAAGAGTGGAATTTTTATTCAAAAGGTAGGTGTAGAACCTTCATATTGCAGTGTTATTTGAATTAATAAGATGTGTGGCTATTCAGTGCTGGGCAACTGCATTATGCACACTCAGTAAGGGCAACAAGTACCACAAGGACAAAGAATAACTGATACATGGGAACAGTCAAAAAAGAAGTGATACTCATCCTTGGTATTACTTAAGTAAAGAATAATTCATAGTAGGATGGAACGTTCTAGTATTCAGACTGCCAGTAGTATTCTGAGCCTCAGTGTCATAGGAAGAGGATTTCATGGTTTCTGAAATTTCTCATACTTCCCACTGTAACTCACCTTTGAGGAGGTACCAGTCCAGTTAATATAATCTATGTCAAAACTTAATGACAGTATTAAAATGATGTCAAAGATAAAAGATAAATGTGTAATATATCAATTTTTTTTCTCAGAAATGTTTCCATCCATGACTGCTAACCACCACCTCTCTGTTACTACCCTTACACCCATTTATTCTCCTATCACACAGGAGTTCCTGGGATGGAGGTAAGATTTAGATGTGTAGCCACTAAGCGGGTTGTTCCTTTGCTTTATCAAGTAATGCAAGCAATAAGGGTGTCTTTGCTTTATACCCTAGTCACACTGTTGGTGCAGACAGGAGAGCCCACATAACCTTAGCTGCCTACCATGAATTCCCCCCATGAGTGTGTGTGCTCCCATTCCCCTAGTGTTTGTATGTCATCCTACAGAAAAAAATATTAATAAGGGCTACATTCACAGGCTTGGGATAAGTCAAGCCCATATACCTAGTTAATGGCTGCAGTTTTCTCACCTGTACAAGGCAAGGTGGTTGATAGGACCACTGGCTTCCCCCTGTGAAAAAGGTCCTAATGCTAGTCAATTATTCAGGCCCACCCTTCCCAGCTCCTCTAACACCTAAGCAACTATTTTACCTCAGGCTGAGAGGGTCATAGTTAAGACCTTACCCCCCATTCCAAAGATTCAGGTTCAATATAGTAAAAGTCCCGAATGCCTGAGCACAGTACAGAGAAACACTGAGATCTTAAGAATATGTCACTTGCTGTCAGCCTACACCAGCTAGCATGTTTCCATTGCTGAATAGCATCAGCTTCTTCTTTTTCTTCTTCTTCCTTCTAAGTTTCTTTAAAGTAGGTCTTATGCATATTCAGACTACTGGCAGTACCTTCCAGCTTCCAATAAACTTAAAGCAGTCATTTTATTTTATCCTGAAATAATTGCCAAATCTTCTTGCAGATATTACACATTGGGTTTAAATCCACTCTTTTTTAACATTTCTTAGGCGATACATCAACCAATGGAAATTAAGAGGGTGGCAGTGGAAAGAGTCAAAAATACCAAGTTCCTGGTGCACATCTCAGATGACCTATCCTGGTCGACTAGCATTAGCCACACAATGAAGAAGGTGCAACGATGTCTGTACTTCCTAAGGAAACTGAGGAAGGCAAACCTGTCTCAGTCTATCCTCAAAGCATTCTACAGAAGGACCATTGAAAGCATCCTCTCAAATAACATCATAGCTTGGTATGGCAACTGCAAAGCATCTGACCATTAGGCTGTCCTGAGGGTATTGAGGACAGCAGAAAAAGTCATTGGTTCCTCACTCCCATCCATGGATGATCTGCATGAGACTCAGTGTGTGGGAAGGGCTGGTAAGATAATCACTGATCCCAGTAACCAAAAGTAATGCACCCAGTAGCCATCAAGGAAAACTCCACTTTATTTGAATCAAACACCAGCAAAATCCATTAGTTGTTAAGCACTTTCATCATAGACAATGACTTCATCAGAACAAGGATAATTCACATGCTTGAAGAGGTCTATATATACCTGAAGGAAATCCACATGACCACAAGCAGAGTCTGCACAGAAGGCACCCCAGCCTAGGATTGAACTGTAGAATTTCTTACTGTCAGGTGACAACACTAACCGCTGCACCACAGTGGCCAATGATTCCACTCACCCTGCCCATGGAATGTACTTATGTCTCTCCTCAGGCAGGCGGTATCACACTGCAAAACATCTAAACTGAGCAGGAGCTATTTCACTCTATCCATAAAGCTGCTGAACTTGAATGCCAGGCATGACAGTGAATAATTAGATCAATATGCCACTTACTATGAAGTATCAGCTGTAGTAATCACGCTGGCAAATAGCTTCAATAACTGGTACAGTTAGCCTGATTTCTTATGCTATTACTTCCTAATGTGCAATAGTCAGGAGTGAGTCACCATAACATATATGTGCAATATGATCATCAGAATATATCATACTACAAGTGATGAAGTGCACTATTCTAAGCAATCACAATGTGAAGTAATAGTCATGCAATACCTACTAGTATAATATTGTCTAATGTCTTCCTGTCCAATTGTGGTAATCTATTGTGTTGTTAATATTTTAATTATTACTGTATGTGCATTACTCTTACTGTCATTCAAACTATGTGTTCATTGTTATGTCTTGCATGGGGACCAAAGCGACATAATTTCATTCAGCTTGCACTGCTGATCGACAATGAAGTTTACTTTGACTTTGGCTCTGACCTGTAGTCAAGAAAACAAGAGCTATGGCTAACTGAGTATACAGATGATAGCAAACTAAGAAACATTATCAAATCCCCATCTGACATAGAAGCCTTCCAGCAAAAACTTGCACTTAACAAATGCCTGCTGTATTGAAAACGGGATTGAGTTAACTGCTTGTAAATACAACATTATTGCATTTGGCAGACAAGCCACCACCTTTAGTATATAGCCCTGCAAATATCCTACTTTAAAATGAAAATGTAGTTAGAGACTTGCAAACATGAGTTGTTATTTTCCTCTATTCATAGCCTAATTTCCTCTATTCATAGTTAAACTTAGGAAAGGCCAAATAGGCAGCCACCTAGGGAGCTGCTGTAGCAAGGTCACTTTTCCAGTATTTGTTTATTTGTTTATTTATTTATTTTTGTTGTAAGCAAATGGTTTCTTTAAAATATGTTGAATGAATACAGGAAAAAGGTGAAGAGTAAGACAAACTGTGGAATAAAGGGAAAAAAAGTAATCTGGTTGGTGTAGGTAGATTAGGATGGGGGCATCGGTTAGGGGTGGGGGATGCTGTGGAGCCCTTTTGCCTAGGGCACCAGTTGAACAAATGCTGGCCCTGCCTCTGTTTGGATCATCATGTAG
This sequence comes from Protopterus annectens, assembly GCF_019279795.1. Classification (NCBI taxonomy): domain Eukaryota; kingdom Metazoa; phylum Chordata; order Ceratodontiformes; family Protopteridae; genus Protopterus; species Protopterus annectens. The sequence goes on along the minus strand of NC_056731.1, from coordinate 1,463,953,878 downwards.
CAACTGTTGTCAGGAAATCCTTATATATGGCACAGCTGATCACCAAGGGATTATCATCCAGATCTAAAGATATTGTTGTGCCTTATGTTCAGCACTGATTAGACCAGTTATGGAATACAATGCCCTGTTTGGGATGCACCAGACCAGATATATCAGTTGAAAAGACCCCCAGTGATTCTTAACAATGAAGATCACAGGCTTAAAATCCCTAAGTTAGCAGAAAAAATTAGAAACGCTGTCCTCTTTTCTACATCATTCAGGCTTCTCGGAAGAGACCTATTTCTTGCCTTCCAAGCAATCAAAGACCCAGTGATCCAGGATCTTTTGTACCTTCACAAATCAAACAGTCCAACAAATAGCACCTCATGGGATCTAAGCATTCCTCAACAAATCAATAAAACAAGGCAGGGAGACAGATTCATTACTTACCATGTCCCTCACCCCTGGAACAGACTGCCCCTGCAGATAAAGCAGTATGATGGATTATCTTCCTTCACTGCATGGTATTCACAAACTCATGTGAGGCTTGACTGGCCCTTGCCCCACTTAAGAAGGCAGAATCATCTAAATCGAAACAGGCAAGGCATAATGGTTGCTAAGACGTTTTAGACTCAGTAGATTAAAATGTCTTAAGATACCCAAGATTAACAATAGACCAAATATTTTTCTCTGCTGCATTAACAAAAAGGAATAGCCACTGCCAAAGCAAATCAATTGCTCTTTGTAAAGGAGGGGGGTCACTGACCATACAGCTTTCATAAATCTGTTTTTAACTGAAAAGGGTTAATTATACAATGAAGGATCAGTGGTTGACAATTTTAGTTAAAACTGTGCAGTGCCACAACACGGGTTCTTCAGCTCATTCTGTCGTAGGGTGTGAAGGAATTACATCCTTCATGGACAGGAGTAATCGGTGCTGATAATAGAATCACACTGCTAGCAACAACCAGCTACCTATGGTCAATTAGGGTACATGGGTTTTCTACATGGTTAGGCTTGTAAAGGCCATAGGGCCATTACCCTAGTATCCTCCTATGAACCTATGTTGTAAAATGGAAGAGAACCATTTCTACAGCAAATTGACAATGTCTTGGCATTACTTATCTTTATGCAGGCAAGGAATTAGCAGGATATTTCACTGCACTGTTTTTTTTTCTTTCTTTGCCTTTCTGGGTTGGGTGCTTAGGCGGAAAAGAGAGGCAGGCTTGTCCTTTGTTCCTCCTTTGGTGTTGGTTGTTTGATGCAAGGAGTTTGGGGGATGAAAGAAAACAGTAGGACACTGCTTTGATAAGTAAAAGTGAGTGGTGGTGACAACTCTGCTTATTTGGGCAGGTTGAGGTAGGATACTCTGCCCTGATGAACAGCTACAGGGATGTTCATATTGTGCTTAATACATTCATATGTTTAAAGTTATGCCAATTGAAAGTTTTTTGAATGCCAAATGCCATTTTGGTGTGGTGTTTATGGAACGGGATCTGGACAAAAAAGTAAATAGGGTGGTGCTGTCTAAAGGCAACAAGGGAAATACTCTTGTATGCCAATCAGAACAGATACAACTAAGACACATTTCAGAACAGCAATATCCTGCCCTGTCTGTTTTGACTAGGTTTAGAAATGTCTGTGATAATATAAAAGAAGAATCTGCAGGCTCCCCTGTAGCAACTTGCTCAGAATCAAAAATGTTATTTTACTGTGCTACAATAATACAGCCCTGCTAGAAACAGGTTACTATATGATATAATTACTATCTTTTAATGTAAATGCTTTGATATTTTTTAAACTCATGTTTCACTTTTGTTAGGGTACAAAAATATTATCAGGTAGCACACAAGAAATTTGATTTTGTTCCCAATCCATGCACCGTACTTTCTTCACACAGTGAAAAACTAGCAGTTAACCATGTGATGTTTACCTTTCAACACCGCTTGAACCCTTATGAGTTCTAATTTAGAATGCTGTCTGTACTAAAGGCCACTGTCATATCCTGGGAGTAAATTAAAATAAGGGTGAGGGGAACAGCACAATTCCAGCTGAATTAAAAGATAAATCTTTGGGGAGGCTGTTCTTCAGTCAGCAAAGAAACATTTGTAACCATACCTGGGGTCTGGCTGTATTTAGTAATTAATGTACGTGGAATAAGAATCTGATACTAACAGAAACAATAGCAAAGTAATTTGTTTTTTTTTCATTATTTTTTTAAGTTCGAATTTTAGGACAAGGTAAAATAATTTTAATAAGAAAAAACGCAGAAGCTATGTTTGTAAAATACGAGCCATTTCAGATGCTAGATGAGTGTTATGCATTGTGTTTACAATTACCAGACTGCACCTGTTTGTGTGGGTATGTTGTTCTGTAAGACAGGGCGGCTGACCAATAAGTTTTTATTTTTGTTTTTTGCTTGTTTTATAAAGCTGAGTGACAATCCATCTTTTATTAAGTCATTGTTGACACATTGTGGAAAGTTCTTCCACACCTGGTAACTTCCAATGCTTCGACTAAAGCCATTGATTATTATTTTCATAATAATTAAAATATATCTATGCAATTTTAGGAGCATTTTCAGTCATAAACACACTTTTATAACTCTGCATATATTGAGAAGATGGGAATATATATACATGAATACTCAATATATTGCACTATTTTACATCTTGTGATACTTAATCCAAGGTATAGATATGTTGTTAGACAGAATGTTAGTTGTGATATGCAAGCAATAATGCCCTCCAGGGCATGTGTTAATGTGTTAATGTGTAATTAATGCCTGCCCAGGGGTGCTGTGAGGCCAGATGCTGCAGGCAGAGGGCCTCTACACCCCTGGGAGGGCACTAATTACACACTAACACACACCCCGGAGGGCATTATTGCACTTAAGAGAATGGGCTCTCTGTAAAATTGTTGTGTTTTACTTACTTATTATACACACTTCACTCACTCACTCTCACACACACACACGTCTTTCTGCTTTCATGTATGCATTCACTCACACATGAAGACAAACACACACACACACACACACACACACACACACACACACACACACACACACACACACATACATGATTGATCGGTGTCTCTTTCTCTTACTCTCATACATGCATACAGTCTTTCACACATGCTTTATTTTTTTTTCTTTATTTTACACTCTCTAAACAGCAAAAGTACTGCTTAGCGAGTGTAAAATAATGGCTCACTCGCTCTCACTTTCACTGACATGCATGCATATACACACTTTTTTGTCATCTTTTTTTGACATTTTACACTTACTAAACAGCAAAAGCACTGTTTAGTGAGTGTACAGTAATAGCGGCTGCTTAGTTTTCTGAGTCAGAGCTCCACAGCAGCTTAATATGCTGCCATAAAGCAGTGGACTAATTTTTCGGTGGGCATTACTTGTACATTAATACCCTGCTAGAGAACGCTCAGTCTCCAATCAGGGTACTGATGTACAGTAAGCCCATTCTCTAAAAGTATGTAATGAAATGTGCACTCTTTGTTGAGTTCTTTGGTTTATTACTTCATATCATGAAAGGATGTAGAGTGAACAAAAGTAGAAGAACGAATTCGGAGTACTAGAGACACTCAGTTTAAAAAACACATATTTGTATATATTTTGTTCTACTTTCGGCTTTTCCCGGTTAGGGGTCGCCACAGTGGAACTCCGGTCCACTAATGATTGGCAGTAGATTTTTACGATGCTGCAGTGCCAGCCAAATGCCAAACCTTCAACGAAGGCACGCCCATCCATGCATGCCTTTCGAACTCCACTTGTCCGCGGAGAGGACATGCAGACAGACTCCACACAGAAGGTGCTCCAGCCGAGAATCAAACTGGAAAACCTCTTGCTGTGAGGCAATACTGCTGTACCACTTTTGAAAGCATATGCAGGGGGGCAAGCCCCTCTGCACCCCCCACACCCCCTGCAACTTAAATATACCAACTCCAAGATCGCACCACAGTGGAGTGAATGGCAAAATAGTGCCATGCAGAGTGGAATGGAAATTTTGCCATTCACTCCACTGTAGTGCGATTTTAGAGTTGGTATATTTAAGTGCAGGGGGTGTGAGTGGTGCAGAGGGACTTGCCCCCCTGCATGCATCTGTCTAAATCTTTTTTTTTTCTTTTTTACATTATTTTTTTTTTTTACTTTCGAGATTACGGAATCGCGAAATTCTGGTCTTAGGAATTCAGAGTCTCGAGATTCCGTAATTCGATATATATATATATATATATATATATATATATATATATATATATATATAAAAAACTGTATGCACAGAAACGTTCCATAGAATTGAACATTCATAATATCAGACTTTTTAACTCCAAGAGACGTGATCAAATAGTCATATGACTGCTTCTGCCAGCATTATTCTGTGGGAGGTCATGGAATAGAGGGGAGGGCAGTGGATTTTTCTGTTCCCCACTGTTGAACAATTTCAGAGACCATAGATATAATTAGCAGGGGATGCATACAAATGTTATTTTTTACATTGTTTTTGACTTTTGATCATTTAGGATTAATACTTTGATGTTTACTACTGTGATACTCCAATGGTATGGAGTACATCTAGAGATATATAGATATATAGATATATAGGGTAGATTCCATAAAACCTACATGGTCGTTCCTCACCATGAACATGTTGCAGCACAACATGTGCATGGCCACAAACAGTTTTACATTAAGTAACCACTGTGTAGATGTTCACACCCCCACACAAACAAGGTAAACACTACGGCATGCTAATTACAGCATAAGCAGCTGAATTGCATGCTAAATCAGTCAATTCAACAAGGTGGAGCTATGCAATAAGCTATAAAGCACTTGTGTAGACTCTGTGCTGGTTTTTCCTGTGAATTCCAAAAATTTTGGAATACAGCCATGGCAAAGAGTCTAGACAGACAGACAGAATGTTAACTACCACTGTATCAACCACCAAGTTGTGTAAGTTGTGTGTAATGCCAAGAGAATAATCTTGAATGTGTGTGCTGGCAACCCTGGCAGTTACCACGACTCACATAGCTGACACACCTCCCACCTGTACCAGAAGTTTGCTAGGGGATATCCCGCAGGGTCATTTATTGGAGGGTGCAGGCTATCCACTGGAACCAAGGCTGATGACGCCCATCAGAAATGCACACACACCCATGGGAGAATGTCATAATGAGGCACGTGCTCAAACCAGAAATATCATAGAGCATGTGGTTGGGCTGCTGAAGTCACAGTTCCTGTGCCTAGATACATCTTGGGGACAACTGCAGTACAATCCATGGACAAGTGCAGAAATATTCACAGTATGTGCCATGCTACACATCATAATCCCGAGGAAACAGCTTCGGCAGGATTAGTAAAGGGAAGGGGCACACATACCACCATGTTCACCACAGCCACAGGCAGATGAGGAGTCAAAGGGGGAACCACTAGCTGCTGTGGGTGTAGGCAGATGTAGGAGTGATCAATATACTCTTGCATTGGCTAAGATACAATGCATGGCAAACTCACTCACCACCGAGGGCCCAAAACCTTCCTTCTATTCACATAGTAACATTGATGCCAGGCAATGTACACAACCTTTACCTCCCCATGTATTGGCTGTGTACTGCTTGCATCAGACAGAGTCAGCCCTGAACTAAAACTTTGGCAACTGCTGCATTTACAAGGTAAGTCCTGAACCTGGAGTGTATTATTTAACAATATGAACATGTGGCATATCCTTGTATTTCATTACTTAGTCTGGTAAGCAAGTAAAAGGTGGGAGATTTGTACAAGAAGTACCTTAACATGTCGCAGCAGAGACTTATTTGACTTATATGTGTCCATTACTAAGTAGTAGGCCTCAGACATCAACGATTCACACAGTCACATCGTTAAAAGTACTGATGATCACTGCATGCCCTCAGTTTCGCACCATATGTTTGTACTGGAAAATCATTAGAAAGAGAAGCTAGAAAGTAATGATACACATTGCATTTTTGGCATTCACAACCATCACGAGATCATTCACTATAAAGTTGAGAAATTTTGATGCTGTCAACTGTCTGACTTTTCAGGGCCAATATATGTCAAAGGTACAATTAACAGTTCAACAACACAAATGCAGATACTAAGCACTAAGTTAGCTATGCACCCTGAGGATCAGACATAAAGCTTATGTAGCCAAAACACCACAGCAACAAGACAAAATAAGAAAATACCACAGTATAAAGTCACGGACCACAGAACAGTTTCCACCAAGATTTAATTCAAACTTAGCGCTTCAGCACCAAGCCTTCAATGAGTACAAAATCCATTCCATACTTCATTATCTATATATACAATAAAATCAAACAATCAAACAATTAATTAACTAATTAAATCACATATTTCCAATTACATTCCTTATGTAACCCATAAGGTTCCAAAGTATTACACTTTAAAGTAAAAAGATTCTTTCTTCAATAACTTGTCTTTAATATGTAAGCCTTCTCCCAATAACACTTTTATTTTTTCCAGAATGCATCCTTCTAAACAATCTGGTTCAGCATCATGTGCAGTCATAAAATATTGTCCTAAGGGGCTTTCTATTTTATGGTTTTTAATGTCCCTTATATATTCTTGTAAACGCGTCTTAAACACTCTGCCTGTTTCACCTACATAATAAAGGTTACAGCTACATCTAAGGGCATAAGCTATCCCTTCTGTATTACATGTATACAAGCCCCTAGGTGTGAATCTTACATCATTAATTTTTGAAAAAGCAGTCACTACATGTTTACACACTGAGCATTTTTTACAAGTTATAGTTCCCATTTTGTTTCTCATAAAGTTAGGACATATGGTGACCTCTGGTGGTGCAAAACGATTATGTACCACCATATCTGCCAAATTTCTGTTCCTCTTATGAGACTTTAATCTGGCTCTTTACCAAGTGTCTCAAATCTTTATCATTTGTTACCATTTTCCAATATTTTTAACTTCCTTGACTATACTTTCTGTCAATACATTAAATGTAGTAACAACATATACTTCTCTATCTCCTTCTTCGTTTCTCCTTTCATTATTTACAGATTCCTTCCTATTCCATTTTTCCCATTCCCCAAAACACTGTCATATCTTCTTGTTATTCCATACCTGCATTCTCTTACTCTTTTCTTGGATTCTTCCACTATTTTCCTATTATACCCCCTTTCTATAAACATATTTTCTGTCCTTAATTCATTTTCAAATACATCATCAGAACTGCATAATTTATTTAGCCTCAAAAATTAATTGTAGGGCAGTACAGCAATTAAATGTCTTGGATGCAACTAGTACCATACAAAAAAGCATTATTCTGGCCAAATTTCTTATGGACTGTTGTTTCAAGACAATTAATGTCTATATCCAAACTAATAAAGCTTATGTATCCTTGAATCCAAACAAAAATGGGGGACAGGAAGCCTAGGCTTTCACAAAAGGTCGATGAGTATGTGTAAATAAGAAAGAAAAGCAGGCAGACAGTTAGATACAACAACAAATGGCCAGTCAGACAAAATGAGTAACTGTTGTTTGTGTGTCTGTTGGGGTCCTCCAGGTAAACTTGGTGTGAGAGTCTCTGCATGAACACAGCCAAGCACTGTGCTGGATCTATGTCTTGGTATGCTGGACAGGTGTGAGCCATGGGTGGTAGTGGTGGCAGTTCATCGTTGTCATCCTTGACCATGAGAACTGGCTCTGCCAGCAGCTGTACTATCTATGCCCACAGTCAGATGCAATGCTACTACCTGAATGAGACTGATGTTTGCTGGATGAGGTCCCTTCACAGAGACGCCCAGAACCACAAACCCATGGCCTGCCACATCTGGGTGTGGACAGCACACTCACTGTTCAGAGTAATGGAAGTACTGCCACTCTCATAGCATGATCGGGCATGGCCACATTGGCTGACAGCAGATGATGTGGCTAACCTATGTCCACATGGATTCCATTCCCCTCCCAGTAGACATTCCATCACAGACACTGCTTGTTCAAAGTGTCATTCATCCAATTTATTGGATCAACAACATGGTGGAGGGAGTCACGCCTGTCAGACTGTACCACATGTAGAAGCCTGAGCATTTGTCTGGAGCACATATGGGACAATACTTGTGCCTCCACGATGGCCCTAAATGTATGTTGAGTGGCACAGGAAGAGACAACTGCAATAGATGGAGAAGGAGTAGGCCCCCTCCAAGCACCACTATCAACTCTCCTGCATGGCACCTCACCCACACTGACTACATCCAGAGTCAACAGCCACTGAAGCTACCATAGCCACTCGTCCCTAATCAATGGCCTTGCCCTCCATCTGGCCAATATCTGTGGCCTCACTTGAATGGGTAGGCATAGGTCTACTGGCTGTGTCCAATGGAATTGCAGGGGATGGCTGTATGTCAACCTCAGTGTCAGATTCAACCTCTGCACCCCCTGACTGTGCCTCAGTTTGGCCACCATCATCATCAGAGTCTGCTGATACACTCACATCAGATGGCAGTGGGCCCACATGCCCACTGTCATAATCACCTGTGATAAAAAGTGATAAACACATGAATACATTAATACCTACACTACTATACCGCAATATATCCAACAACAAAACAGTGCTGCCACTATTTCAGACTGTACAGCAATACACACAATAGGCCTGCCATCAACAGCACACACTAAAATATTTCTTTAAATTGCTCAGCAGTACTGACATAAAAATGTTTGGCTTATCATCTGCAAAAGAGATTCTCCTCTGTAGTCCGGACAGTCCTGCAAGAAGTTAAGCAGGCGGTAAGATCAACATCATCACAATTAAAACTAACACAGGGGGTAATAATGTCTATTAAGTATACTTTCAACAAGAATGTGGCTGTCAACTCAAACCTAAGCTAACTGTAGCAATCTTTAAACCCCCCCTAAAAAACATGTGACACAGAAGTAATGTATTGATTTCAGTTGTTGTACTGTACAAAAGTATTCAACTGTTGAGATACCAAAGCCTACCTGGAAGGTCCTCCTGGAAGTGCTTGCTGTCTCTGACACTGCTGCTCCCATATCAAGAACATGTACTGTACTCTCCTGTGAGCTGACTGGATCCCTGATATTGGCTAGGAACTCTTCATTGGGTGTTAATGGTGATTCTCTAACAGGCCCCTCCTCTTGTACTCATCTGGTCATGGCACAGCTACTCTCCTCCATGCAAATGTGATCATGTCAGTGGCCCTGTAGCAGACCTGCCTGTATGGCCTGCCATGCCCACCAACAGCATTCAGATCATCAACTATCTGTTGCCAAATATACATCCTATGTGCCATATCTCCCCATCCCCTTTCTAGCAGAAAAACAAAATGTTGTCTAAAGGCATCCACTATGACCTGGTTCTCAGCATTGGTGAATGGGGATCTCAGAGGATCTAAAGTCCTGAGTGGCATACTCCTAGGTGTCCTAAATTACAACAGAAGGACAATACACATAATTATCACATAAGTACTGAATAATTGATTCCAGATAAAACAGAAAAGGTAGCCACTTGGTATTTCTCCCTGTAGAAACATACAACAGTCTACAGATATGAAATATGAACAAACAGGATGCAAAACAAGGGGAGTAAGAAGAACAACATACTCTTGTTTGTACCATAGCAGTAACTCACCTTTGCCCCCCCCACCCCCACACCGAAAGAACAGGAAAATGACACATTTTGCTAACAAACCATCTTTGAAATGCAAAAAGTGCTATCAAAGGAACTGTCCCTGAAACATTTGTTTATTTTTATCACACATCATACCATTTTCATGTATTGGGAATCATGTATACCTCTGAAATGGCTTGGCAGACATACTCATGGTATCAGTACACTTCTAGCTAATTCATAGAGATAAAAGTGAAAAGGCCTTTACTTCAGGTTTTTCTAAATACATTCCAGCATATATAATATGTAGCTGATGAAATGGAAGCATACCTTCTGAAATTCAGTACTCCTTTGTACAGATATATCCTGAAGAAATACTGTTATGTTCAGTCTTTCCAACATAAAGAAGTCTCCTCAACATCAATTTGCATAGCTACATAGTTGACTTTTTATATGGCGTAGATTCAGTGCTGTTAGCTTGGTGAAGATAGAAATGAGGTGTAAACTCATTAGAATTGCTGAATCCCCAAAAAATTGGATCCGTGTAAACATAGTGCAGGCACACCCTCAGTGTTTGTTTTTAATGGATTGCAACTGTGAATGATTATTTGTTGGGAAAAGGAAAACATAACAGCACTGCAGGTTACCCAACGTCTACTGGGTGTGTCATCTTACAGCTACAAAGTGTTAGATGTAAGGTTGGAAATGTAAGTAAGCAGCACACAAGTTACAGGTTGTGTTCCTTAGCATCCAACCTGCCGTTCATTTGTTGACAACTGCATATTATATTATTTACACTTAATACCTTCACACATTTTAAGGCCAATGATATAGAATGGTTTATACACTATATGTGTCAGATTATTGCTCAAATGAATGAAGAATGGCCAGAAAGCACAGAAATGTAAGGCAGAGATGTATATTTGCAATCAATAATCATGAGATTGTGTGATCACTAGGAGCACTATATCCAAAACTAATATATGTATGTACAAATAACACTTGTATGGTTTGAAATCAACGTAGATTCTCTTGCAGTTGGCTGTGTGCATATTGATTTAAGTTCTTTGCTGCAACGCTGTTTGTGTGGCAAAGAGGAATAAGGCACCTATCTTGCATTCTGAAGTTGATTTGGAGTGAAAACTAAAATCGAGACATGTAGAAATGGGTTTACTTTGTTTAGTTGAATCTCATTTCACTGAATTTCATTCCACCCCGACCATGTCACTGAAACTCATTTCACTGAATCTCATTTCACCGAACTGCAGTTAGTATATACAGCACTGTGTAGAGTACTGTAAGGCAAGTAAAAGGTATATGCCCTTTTCCCCACTGTAGTGTGATCCTGGAGTTAGTATACATAGTTAGAGGGGTGTGGGGGATGTCTGGGGCATAGCCCCCCACTTAATTTGAGTACATATTGTCTGCTGGAGAAAGTCATTGGTGCTGCAACTATGCATGTCTATTGTTTAAAATGTATTGTTTTGAAGTTTTTCATGGAATACAATGTAAAACAAACAAGGTTGGGGGCTACACCCCCCATATGGGGGGCTGAGCCCCCCACATCCCCCTAACTATATATACTAACTCCAGGATTGTACTACAGTGGGGAAAAGGGCAAATACCTTTTACTTGCCTTACATTACTCTACACAGTGCCATATATACTAAGTTCAGTTCAGTGAGATGAGATTCAGGAAATTAGTTTTCAGTAATTTCTGTTTTCAGTGATGTGGTCGGGATGAAATGAAATTCAGTGAAATGAGATTCAACGAAACAAAGTAGACCCATAGAAATATATCTCATGTGTGCTAACATTTTCTAGTGTGTATGTCATACATTGCTTTTCCTCATTTCAACTACCTCTCCCTTTTCTTTCTTTCTTTTATTGGCATGATGTGCTGCTTAGCGCAAACACAGGAGACGGAGAAAAATGAATGTCAGGTTTGGCTATGCTTATCTGGTTTGCAGGGAGTGCAGCAGTACACAAATTGGGCAATTGGCCCACCCCAGAAGCAGACAGGACCCAGAGTGCCAAAAATAGAGACTAGATGCATTCAATTAATACTACTGGGCATTGCAAAACCCACTAAGTGATGTTGCACCACAGTTAACAGAGAGACCTTAAGAATGATTAGTAAAATGGGAATGTCATGTAACAAGACCTAGGGCAGCAGGTATAAGTGTAGGGCTGTAGTGCAGATAGTCCTGGGTTCTAATACAGGGTGTGCATCATTTGATTTGCTGTTGTGATATCGTAGTTGATAGCAATGAAATGCAACATCGACAACTGTTTTCTCAGCCTTCAAGTGGCAACAGATGTAAGTGTAGGACTGACACACACACATGGTCCTGGGTCTGGGATTGAATTCAGCATATTCCAAACACTTTACTGTTGTTCCACTTCCCATTATAGTTATTCTCATTTATAACACTTGACATAATGGAGCTGATATGAATTATATGTATGAGCACTGACACTCTAGTATTGTGTCAGTTATTTCTGTATATATCAATGTATTATCAGACTTATTATCAAATGTATGACTGTGGGTATAATGTGCACTATATTCCTGCAAGTAAATTTCTGCTATCTGGACGGGCATGGCCTTCACATTTACCTAATATACATACATAACTACCTGTACATCCAATAACCTTGAAACTGTAACTGCAATTCTGTAAAGTCTCACTGCATGCCACTGCTGCTCTCCACTTACCATTGCACAAATGCTGTGCTCGGAGGTACACAATGCCGAGCACTGTGTTTGCATGATGGTAAGCAGAGTGCACCAGTTTCAAACAGTGTGTGCACTCCCAGTAAATATGATAACTGGAATTGCTGGGAAACTATCACTCTCCTTTGCTCTTGATCCATGGTAGACATGGCAGGCATTTGTGGAGAAGGTGTCAGGTTTAAGGCACAGAGATGGGGTGTCTAGGAGTCCATTTTTATTGGACTTCTAGTTAAGAACCACAGTTCCAGGTTTCTGCAGGGGGGCTTCTGGTTCTGAGTATAAGTTGGAAGCTTGGGATAGTTTAGCCCAGGCTGTAACTAGTGCCACCTGTATCTCATGCACTAGTGACCAATGTAGGCATCATTACAATAACCTACGGGGGAAAAAGAGGGATACCCTCATCCATTGGATTGGGGAATTTGGGACTGTAGACATCCCACATTTGTGTAAGTATCAACTACAGAGAGTACTTGTATGACATAAAAGCTGAATATAGGCAAGACTGGTATTCTTAATGGTATTCTGTTCTGTTCTGTTTTTTTTTCACAGCTGCCAGGGACCAGGGGGTCAATGCCTGAACCCATGGGGCTAGATTGGCAAATATGAGATAAGTATGTAGAATGTATGCAGCAAAAGAGTAGTGTTATTGTAGCATTAAAAGTGAAAGATAGCTTTTTTTGGTATTTTATAGTGTTATATCAAGTTGAGCATGCATATCTCAACTGTAAAAGCAAGTATGCATGTATTAGTCTGCAGCTCAAACCAAGAGTACATTATTAGACTTCAGTCAGAGGTTTTGGGTTCAAATACCACACTTCCCAACTATACAATACTGTTAATTTTTCAATTATATTTAAATTAAATAAAAACACTATACCAGTGATGCAAATGCCCTGCTGTAAACTGTAATCTGTATAACTGGAACATATATATGCAATATATGCACATGTCAAGGAGTACTTGCTGCAATCTTTAGTATAGTGTGTATCTGCTAGGAGTTTCCACTCTTAAAAGTAAAAGTTATCTGTTAGGAAGTGGTAGTCTTAAAAGTAAAAGTTAAAATAAAAGAGCCAGTTCATTGCATTAATGCATTGTATATCACAAATGAAGGCACCAATCTTAACTCTTTTTGTTTTTCTATCACCCAACCTTTACCTCTCTTTTTTATTTTATTTGTATTTTATATTTTATTATTATTATTTTTAATGTTATTACATTTTGTCAAAATATGTCCATGTCATTCACATGTACCACATCATTAAATGCTCCATAGCACAGCTGGGTAGGTATGCCCCACAGGATCTGTCTGCCCCCTCTCCACCAACTCCAGCACTCATGCCCAACATGTCTGGGAACCAAACTGACAGTACTGTTTCTTCTGTCCCTGCACTACCTGTCCCTTCAGGTAGTCCTGCCCTGGTGTCTGGTCCAGTGGCTCCCTCTGAAGCAGTGGCAGAGGTGGTGATTTTATCAACAGCACCAAGTTGCCAGAGATGGTACATAGGGTTGTGCACTGCACTGTTCATGCATGCCTATGGTGGCTGGAGAGGCTGTGCTCCCTTATCTTACTTAGTACCAGGAGAAGGAGGAGGAGAAAAAGGCATCAAGCTCTCCAGCCAGCAGCGGAGTGATGTGAAAGTGATGACAGGCAATTGGGTGAGGACTCAGTTCTCACTGTCACCCAGCTTGATGACCATTGGTTTGGGCTGCCCCCACCCTCACCTCAGTCAGGGTGTCACCCAACCTTTTGTGTCCATCAACATCCCTGTCTCCTGTCTTGCTTGCCTTGTCTGTCTGTAATTGCTTCCTCACCTACCCAACTTACCTGACCCAGGCATTCCTACATCCCTTCCCCAAAATTTCTCTCTCTCTCTCTGTCTGTCTCTTTCAAAAAAAAAAATAGGCACCTGTCCCATAAATAGTTGTCCATTTTCCACATGTCTTCTTGACACACATGATTTGGTCCAATTGGCTATACAGCATGATTGTGTTGTGGTCACCCCTCTCTCTGGAGGTGACAGCCCAAATTCAGTTAATATTTTCCATATATATTTACTTTACACTGTTAAAGAAATGGATAGCTAAGGTACTTTCCTATCTCCCTCCTGCACATTCCTGCACTGCTTTCCATCTGATCTTCACCCCTGCTTGATCCCCATTTCACCCCTGTCCTATGTACCCATTTCACCTCTTTAATCCATTTTTGTGCAAAAATGCACATCATGCAACAATGCATAGCAATGTGGAAGAGCAGCAATGTATTTACATGTATTTAAAAGTATTAGATATGGTGGCAATGTACTTAAAAGTATTAGATACACCTGTATTTGAACCCAGCACCATCTGGCCCCAACAAGGAATGTATGAATGCAATAACATGTGCTGCCACAGAGTCAGTTAAACAGCTGGTGTATTTCATAGGCTCAGTACTAAATGTCAGAGATTAGAAATGCGGCTCGCATTTGAGCACTGCTTACCTACACACAAAGATATGTATCAGGCAGGTGTATGCACTTTGGTAACCATCACACAAACCTGCTGATTGCCACGCTATGGAAATGTACTTATTATGCTGTATTACTGCTGTTTGCTATTCATTTTTTCTGTATGACATGAAATTACATGTGTAAACATTACAAACCGAGGGCCCTATCTAACAATATATCACATATTTACACTATATCCATCTGTTGCCACCCACCCCAAGCACTGCAACTCTGGTGTCTCAGTACTTTTTCCACACATATATCAAACACAGTACAAAATGTAATATCAAATGTTGCATGTCATGCAATACACATCGATCAGGTAACATGCAGAGCTACAACTACTGACCCATATGCATAAAAAACAATTATCTGCAAGGCTAGGGAAGGAATTAGCATGGACCATATCCACAGGGACATAGGCGACCTTTAACACACTTGACCCTACCCATTTTGTTTTTGTCAAGGGTAGATCTTGGTTAATGAACCTTGTGGACTTCTTGGATAGTGACCACACAGATCTGGATGAGGGATAACAGGATATACTGCCTATGTTAAGTTATCCAAGGCCTTTTACACTATCCCCCATTCATGTGTCATAGTGAAGATCTCCCATGTGGAGATTAAGCCATGCAGCAGTACAGGGATAAGCAACTGGCTCACTGACATAACACACACTCTCAAAGTTGGGGACTGCACCTCCACCAGTAACCAATTAACATTAAAATACCACAAGGATTTGTACTGGATCCTTAACTGCTTGCAAACTACTTCCCTGAAGTGCAGACAGTGGTAGATGGCCCGTGGTTTACCAGGTTTGCAGATGACTGGTAACAGGACACATTGATATAGAGTCCCCTAATGATGGTAACATATTACAGAAGGGGCTGCCATGCACAAATGATTGTTGCCAAATTCATGGACTGAACCTTAAAGCATACAATGCCTCATTGACCCCTTTGGCAGTGAAGTACCCCTGCTAATTATGATATACATAGCAACCATCTAAGCTCAAAGTGTTGTGAGACCTGCAAACACATGTTGATAGCAGTTTACCCTTTCACCACTATGTGTCCATAATGTTGGCACACACATTCTGCATTATGCACATCATAAATATGGACATCACATCCAATACCAGGGTGGTCATACCTCTGCTGTACTCTACTCTTATCAGACCACTAATTGAGTACAATGCTCCCTCCTGTCTGTACTTAGTCAGGTACCTGCAGCAACTGGAGAAAACACAGGGTAGTGCCTGGGAGACTCCAAGGTCTCCAAACATGACAGACATGGAAAGACTGAAAGACCTGTCAGTGTACTCAGTATCATGCAGGCTGCTGAGAGGTCGCCTATGCCTGCCTTACAAATCAATCTGAGACCTTGCCCTACTGGAAATGATGCACATCTGCAAATCAAATGGGACAAGAATAACTTGGCCTAGGGTTCTCAACCTAGCCTATGACATAAACAGAACATACTGAGGGGGCCGATATATTGCCCATCAACTCACACTCCTCTGTAATAGGCCCCAACTGTATGTAAATCAGTGTTCCTCAATGACCATGTTTAAGCACAACCTTGGCTACTGGTTGGGTGATTGTAAAGTCACCTGTCGGGGGGGGGGGCACCTATATCCCTCATGGGCAGGGCCAGTTGGTGATGCTTACAAAATCACTTTGCTACCAATGAACATCCAACTATGCTCAATAAGGGACTTGTGTTTTTATGAATCTCTGCTTCTAAACACTGTAGGGCCATTATGCTAGTAGTCTCTTATGTATATATGAAGCTATGAGATTATGCAGGTCTTCCAACATTTTGTCTCCCACATGGTCTGCTGATGTCATCTACTATAGGTTCTCCTGTAGTCTTGTAAAAGTCAGACTTGTGCCATGGTGCTTGTGTAGCATACTTTGTTCTGTAGCAATACCACAAACGGATGACTCCAATGTAAATCTGGAAAACTTTTATTCCACTTCGAACCAAAGTTGTAAAAGTACAATAAGACATAATTATTTTTTCCTTATGTCTTATATTAAAATTTAATACATTAAGACCAAATGGGCTTAATCATGACTGTTCATGGAAAAGTTTATTATAATTGTTAGAATTTTATCTTATTTTGAAATGTTTTTTATATAAATGGTATGTTTTTAGAGTAGTACTTTGAGCTTTAAATGGTTATGTAATTGAATAATTGAATGGGAGTGTTCTTGTTAAGTGTATATAAGGGGAAGTATAATGAATAATTGAAATTTTTACTCTGTAAAGGCAAGTTTGCCGAGGCGCTAGAGAAAAAGACTATTGAGTGCATTTGTACTTTTATAACTTTGGTTCGAAGTGGAATAAAAGTTTTCCAGATTTACATTGGAGTCATTTGTGGTATTGCTAAATCGTTTGTTTGGACTTTGGTTCTTGTGGTTTCTATATACTTTGTTCTGTAGTATGTGCACCTAGATAGGTAGGGTTTTTGTTCTCACTGCAGTCAAGTGTGTGTGTGTGTGTGTGTGTGTGTGTGTGTGTGTGTGTGTGTGTGTGTGTGTGTGTGTGCATGTGTGTGTGTGTGTGTGTGTGTGTGTGTGTGTGTGTGTGTGTGTGTGTGTGTGTGTGTCTAGCCAGAAGAGGAGAAGTGGGTATCCTACAGTTACTGCTCCAGTCCCATGGATTGACAGTATTTTGATGTTTGCACATACCTACACATCCATTTCATGCAGGTCTTCTAACATCTTCTCTCCAGCATGCACTGCTAATGTTATTCACTATAAGTTGACCTGCAGCCATATAAAAGTCAGACTTGTGCTATGGCACCTGAGTAAAGTACTGAGTTCTGTAGTCTTAGATAAGTAGGGGTTCTGTTCTCACTACAGTCAACTCTGTGTGTGTGTGTGTGTGTGTGTGTGTGTGTGTGTGTGTGTGTGTGTGTGTGTGTGTGTGTGTGTGTGTGTGTGAGCTGTTGCTTGACATTACAGAGAGTATTTTATACCAGCATGTGGGACACTGTATTCTCCTCAACACACAGATTGCTGATGTCATCAGCTATAAAGTGCTGTCGGAGACACTCTAAATTGGACTTGAGCTGTGGTGCCTGCATAAAGTACTGGGTTCTGTAGTATTTGTACTTATGGTGAGGTTCTATTCTCACTGCTGTCAACTGTGTGTGTGAGCAGTTGCTTAACATTAGAGAGAGCATTTTACACCAGCATGTGTGACACTGTTATATTCCCCTCAAGAGACACTGCTGATGTCATCAGCTATATCAGATTTTTGGATATGCAGTAGTCCCACCAGGGCAGGGTCAGAG
The DNA here is from genome assembly GCF_019279795.1 of Protopterus annectens. Classification (NCBI taxonomy): domain Eukaryota; kingdom Metazoa; phylum Chordata; order Ceratodontiformes; family Protopteridae; genus Protopterus; species Protopterus annectens. Next base: position 1,463,935,731 of record NC_056731.1, on the reverse strand, counting down.
ACTGGCCTGGAGGTCAAGCAGAAGTCATCTCATCATATACAATAAAGATTACAGTGATTTTGGCTTTTAATCTATCCCCATAAATCATGACATGGTTTGTAGGCCCTGTGTTATCTTGATAGGAACACCTTGTGGTCTCTCCAGCTACTACATGTGCCTGGGGAAGTACATGAAAAAGAGAGCATTATACTCTATTAGTGTTGTCATGAGGTTTGCCTACAGTGATGTCATGCAATCCTAAGATCTGAATATGGTGACATGACTAATGATGTACACAACATATGCTTTCAATACCAGTGTGAGCAACTGGTGGTTAAAGTTCAGAGTGATATCTATATGTGGTCCCAGTGTTTGCATCACTGGGTGTCTGCATAGCAGGATTGTTGTCAGTGCTGTGATTAACATGGAATTCCACTTTTCAGACAGACAACATTACAAACACATATTTCTGCATTTATTTGTAGATTTTGTGCCTTTGTCACCAATCAGTTGAGTGTGTTATCTCCTCCTGTACTATATTATCACCATTGGTGGACTCAGTAATTGCACACAATATGCAAGAATCAGCAAACTTGGTAAGCCAAAGACCATATACTTTTGGCTGAACTGTCGAGAAATAGAGTTCAAACCATGAAGGGACAAGCACAGATCCCTGGGGTTTGCCATTGGTGACAGCTCTACTGGTACAGGTTAATTCACCAACTTTCACATGATGTGTTCTGTCAGTGAGCCAATTGGTTATTCTTCAACTGACGTGAGCGTTAATCCACAGCTTAAAAGTTTTCTCAATTATACCTGCATGGGAGATTGTGTCAAGACCCTAACCCAGATCACAATAGGCGATATGTACTCTCTTACCTTCATCTAGGCCTATCACACAGAATCAATGGGCTGTGACAACATCACATATCACCTATGGCGTGACTCAACACATATACCTTCCTTATATGGTTGAATGCACAGCTCAACACACCCGCCACATGGCCTATAGTCCCATACAAGGGTGTACATCAACATGCATCCACCTCAGTTGGGGGGCAGCACCTAATGTGTGCATGTATAGGGAGATCCTGACTCTTCTTGACTGTGAGATAGACCAACATGTCATCATGGATGTCTTCTACATGTACACTAGCAATATTCTAGGTGCGTGCAACAAACCTGTGTGAGTTGTTAATGCTACATCAAGTCTGATACATCTGATAGATGTCCTCAAAGAGGTCATCAAGGCCATGCATGATGACAACAGTATCATCTTGAGGAATTTGACCAGGTCAAGGCATTTGACTCAAATCCACACTTAGATATTCAGTCAGTGCTTTCATATGTGGTCATAAACAGCTATATCACCAAATGGGTAGACCAATGTATGACATACATGGCATGTCACTATGTTGAAATTTGTGAAGTGAACTGTATGTCACATCCAGTGAGCAAGTCGGTACATCAGGGATGTCTGCTAGGCCCTTTTCTGCCCATTGGTTAAGAGATGCTCATCACAGATGACATACACATGCTGTGTCCAAACAGCTGTCTGAAGGACTACATATTGTGGACAATCAGTGATGCCAACTGTGATATTAGTATAATACAGACAGTATAAACACATGGCAAAATCCACTGCCACAGCCACAACAAGACCGGCATTGACAAGAAACATGGAGGGATTTGTTGAATCAGGAAACAAACACACCACCCGAGTATAATGTGGACATCACACCCTATAATCAGACTAATAGGTATGTGCTTTGTGTCCTGGTGTCGATGGTAAGTGGTACATCCAACATCATGTGGTTACAGTGCTGTCTACTCCCTTGGATGTAGCACAAGTACTGGGTATGTGAAGGGCATGCAAATCAGAGGCCATAATACCTTCATGGTTCCCAGCCTTCATCACACCAATAACTGTGTACAATGCAACCTTCTTCATGTACTTCACTACACATCTTCCACTGATGTGTAACTGAAGTGTACCACCTTTGTCATAGTGAGCTGTCAGACAGCTTATTGGCCATACTTAGGTATTCTTTCTGTGAAATATTCATGACTGTCTGATGGTGGGGGACACCAATCAAGTGGTTACACCAGATGCCTGTGTGCTACTTAGTTTGCTTATGCACACACTACATAATTAGGTGTTTGACAACATTAATGCCATGTATCTCTTCCATGACAGTGTGG